>NC_084618.1:6146335-6283835 GCF_033978795.1 Nerophis ophidion | reverse complement strand
GTAACGTGTTTATGTGTGCATTGCATGGAAGTTTTTTTCCCACTCCAGACTAGGCCCCCTTAGGAGCCCAGTCTAGATTGTACATTTTTACTCATCTTTATCCTATCTTTTACGGGGCTCCTCGTGGCGACCCATCAGTGTTCCTGTTATGTAACCATGTACACTGTTTGTTTGTCTAATTTTGAACTGGTTTATGCTGAAAACAAAGTTTCGTTGTACTAGTGCAATGACAATAAAGCCCTACCTACCTACCTATGGTCTTCAAAGGGGGGTACTGCAGGGGGTCATGCAATTTTCAGATACACATTAGCATTGATCCAACACAGTGAACAGATAAAAGTAACATATATTTCGGACTATAAGGCGCACTTAAAAATCCTATCATTCTTTTTTATTAATCAATCCAACAAAACAATACACAACCATAGCATAATAATGCAATTCCAAAAACTAAACCCGACTCAGTAACATTCTGAATAGCAATAAACAGAGCAATTAAAAGGACGCACAAATGAATAAAAAATCAAAGTTTTGGTGTTGCTTGCTAGCGTCATTCATTGAACAGGCGTCAACTTCCTTAAAATTGCTTTGAGGTTGTTGATTTTGTGAAAATTTCCAGGATTTAAGTACAAGTTATAGTGCGAAAAATATGGTATAAAATCTCAAGATCATTAATCACTATTTAGAACTACAAATACGGCGGCTGTGTATGACATAGGGTTAAAATATGGAACTGTTTAAAGGATGAAATAAAACACAGCCCCAACATAAACCAGTTTAAAAAGCTTTTTAAATCATTTATCATTAGTAAATATAAGAAAGAAGAGCAAACATTGTTTTAGAAAGACAATAATATATAATATGTATATAAATACAATTTATGATTTTCATAATTATACATATAGGTTATCAGGGGCGGTACCTCTGGATTGGCAGACCGGGGTGGTGGTCCCTCTCTTTAAGAAGGGGGACCGGAGGGTGTGTTCCAACTATGGTGGGATCACACTCCTCAGCCTTCCCGGTAAGGTTTATTCAAGTGTACTGGAGAGGAGGCTACGCCGGATAGTCGAACCTCGGATTCAGGAGGAACAGTGTGGTTTTCGTCCTGGTCGTGGAACTGTGGACCAGCTCTATACTCTGGGCAGGGTTCTTGAGGGTGCATGGGAGTTTGCCCAACCAGTCTACATGTGCATTGGACCGTGTCCCTCGGGAAGTCCTGTGGGGAGTGCTCAGAGAGTATGGGGTACCGGATTGTCTTATTGTGGCGGTCCGATCCCTGTATGATCAGTGCCAGAGCTTGGTCCGCATTGCCGGCAGTAAGTCGGACACATTTCCAGTGAGGGTTGGACTCCGCCAAGGCTGTCCTTTGTCACCGATTCTGTTCAGAACTTTTATGGACAGAATTTCTAGGCGCAGTCAAGGCGTTGAGGGGTTCCGGTTTGGTAACCGCAGTATTAGGTCTCTGCTTTTTGCAGATGATGTGGTCCTGATGGCTTCATCTGACCGGGATCTTCAGCTCTCACTGGATCGGTTCGCAGCCGAGTGTGAAGCGGCCAGAATGAGAATCAGCACCTCCAAGTCCGAGTCCATGGTTCTCGCCCGGAAAAGGGTGGAGTGCCATCTTCGGGTTGGGGAGGAGACCCAGCCCCAAGTGGAGGAGTTCAAGTACCTAGGAGTCTTGTTCACGAGTGAGGGAAGAGTGGATCGTGAGATCGACAGGCGGATCGGTGCGGCGTCTTCAGTAATGCGGACTTTGTACCGATCCGTTGTGGTGAAGAAGGAGCTGAGCCGGAAGGCAAAGCTCTCAATTTACCGATCGATCTACGTTCCCATCCTCACCTATGGTCATGAGCTTTGGGTCATGACCGAAAGGACAAGATCACGGGTACAAGCGGCCAAAATGAGTTTCCTCCGCCGTGTGGCGGGTCTCTCCCTTAGAGATAGGGTGAGAAGCTCTGCCATCCGGGAGGAACTCAAAGTAAAGCCGCTGCTCCTTCACATGGAGAGGAGCCAGATGAGGTGGTTCGGGCATCTGGTCAGGATGCCACCCGAACGCCTCCCTAGGGAGGTGTTTAGGGCACGTCCAACCGGTAGGAGGCCACGGGGAAGACCCAGGACACGTTGGGAAGACTATGTCTCCCGGCTGGCCTGGGAACGCCTCGGGATCCCCCGGGAAGAGCTGGACAAAGTGGCTGGGGAGAGGGCAGTCTGGGCTTCCCTGCTTAGGCTGCTGCCCCTGCGACCCGACCTCGGCTAAGCGGAAGATGATGGATGGATGGATGGACATATAGGTTATATTAAAATGTATATATTACCACTTTATATGGAATTTAAATAAATTGTGTATATATAATATATATATATATATATAAGTGTACAAATGTATATGTTTGATTTAAATGTTAAACTGTGTATATGAGACGTGTGCTACATATATGTTGCTTATATAATGTTTAAAAAAAATGTAATATAAGTGAAGCATGTTTTAGATTTATATATTTTGAACCTTGTTCTTGTTGTGATGGGGTAGGTTTATATAAGCGTTGCTTCAACCTACACCCTTTCGGCTCAATCATTGCTCAAATGAGTGTTTTTTTGTTGTTGTTGTTGTTCTTTGTTTTATGTGAATATTGCCGAAATAAAAAAATAAACTGTTGAGACCTTTTTCAGGTATTTAGAACAACAAAAGAAAACGGCGAATCCATTACAATCTGTAAAAAAAGACTGGTTTCGTCTTTCCCATCATGGTGTTGCCTTTGAAACTTTCCGGGTTCTCTCTCAACCCTCTTGAACTTTTGTAACCCCCAGGCCTGTGGGTCACCCTCAAGCTCCTTCCCGGCGACATCCATCAGATCCGGAAAGACTTCCCTCACCTGGTGGACCGGTCCACGGCTGTGGCGCGCAAGATGGGCTTCCCGGAGATCATCATGCCAGGTTGATCCTTTACCCCCCCCCCCCCCCCCCCCCCCGCGCGCCCCCCCCCCCATGTCCCGGTGTGGTATTGGACCGTCTTCATTTGCTCATGTTCTTCCTGAAGGTGACGTGAGGAACGACATCTACCTGACCCTCGTCCAAGGAGACTTTGACAAAGGGAGTAAGACCACACCCAAAAACGTGGAGGTCACCATGTCCGTGTTTGATGAGGACGGCAAAAAATTGGAGGTATGACGAAACAAGATGAACTATTGTTTGTCTTGATGTGTGTTACCTTTAAAGCTGTTCCCCACACACTTTGGTTCCTTTAAAAAGGTAAGCACTTCTAAAGATTTGCATGCAAGTACAGGATATTTTTTTTTTAATCATCCGCCAAGCTGTCAGTTTTTTGTGTCCTAATTAATCTTTAGTGCCCCTTGGAGACTCCAGCCGGTGGCTTCCTTTTTTTTATACCTGATGTTTAATTATTGCCGACCCTTACCGGACGCTATTTCTCCGACTGCGGCTAATAGGGAGCATGGGAGCTATTCCGCAGCATGTGGAAGTGGAAAGTGTGTGTGGCGCAATTCCCATAAAATGTTCCTTCAAGTTTTGTACATGTACGCTTGCTATAATTGCGTACCTCGTTCGGTCTGATCAAGTCAGATTGATCATGCACAGGTGAGTGGCAAGCACAAAGTCCTGTACAAAACCAAAAAACAATAAAGGAAGAGAAGAAAACACACACATATGCACACACATACAGCACTATTGACAATAGTAAAAAGCAAAAACAAAACATGGCATGTTACTGAGGATTTGAGCTAAAACGTTACTTTTAAGGCATCCACACTGGAGAATAACTAAAATTGACGTAAAAAATAAAAATAAAATGTATATATATATATATATATATATATATATATATATATATATATATATATATATATATATATATATATATATCCATCCATCCATCTTCTTCCGCTTATCCGAGGTCGGGTCGCGGGGGCAGCAGCCTAAGCAGGGAAGCCCAGACTTCCCTCTCCCCAGCCACTTCGTCTAGCTCTTCCCAGGGGATCCCGAGGCGTTCCCAGGCTAGCCGGGAGACATAGTCTTCCCAACGTGTCCTGGGTCTTCCCCGTGGCCTCCTACCGGTTGGACGTGCCCTAAACACCTCCCTCGGGAGGCGTTCGGGTGGCATCCTGACCAGATGCCCGAACCACCTCATCTGGCTCCTCTCCATGTGGAGGAGCAGCGGCTTTACTTTGAGTTCCTCCCGGATGGCAGAGCTTCTCACCCTATCTCTAAGGGAGAGACTCATTTCGGCCGCTTGTACCCGTGATCTTATCCTTTCGGTCATGACCCAAAGCTCATGACCATAGGTGAGGATGGGAACGTAGATCGACCGGTAAATTGAGAGCTTTGCCTTCCGGCTCAGCTCCTTCTTCACCACAACGGATCGATACAACGTCCGCATTACTGAAGACGCCGCACCGATCCGCCTGTCGATCTCACGATCCACTCTTCCCTCACTCGTGAACAAGACTCCTAGGTACTTGAACTCCTCCACTTGGGGCAGGGTCTCCTCCCCAACCCGGAGATGGCACTCCACCCTTTTCATGGACTCGGACTTGGAGGTGCTGATTCTCATTCCGGTCGCTACACACGAACCGATCCAGCGAGAGCTGAAGATCCCGGTCAGATGAAGCCATCAGGACCACATCATCAGCAAAAAGCAGAGACCTAATCCTGCGGTCACCAAACCGGAACCCCTCAACGCCTTGACTGCGCCTAGAAATTCTGTCCATAAAAGTTATGAACAGAATCGGTGACAAAGGACAGCCTTGGCGGAGTCCAACCCTCACTGGAAACGTGTCCGACTTACTGCCGGCAATGCGGACCAAGCTCTGGCACTGATCGTACAGTTTTTAATATATGGGATGAAAGTCAAAATTAACACAGAGATTTTTTATATCGGCTTGAAATCTTGTAATCTTGGTAAAAGTTTCTCCCTCTGGTTTTCAGGGCTAATCGCTAAAAAACTCTGTTTTGTCCTGGTTGAGCTGATAGAGGACGAGCGATGATCAAATTTTGACGTTGCCAGCGAGACGTCCCGCAAGCAGCCAATCAGTGAAGAGAACTATTATACCTGGCTTGCCTCAATTAATACACATTAGTGCCGAGGAAATGCAGGAGGAGTAGTCTTTATTGTGTAAGTGCAGATGAGATGATTCATGCTCCTGGACTTCCAAGCTAGGCATGTCAGAAGCCAGGCTTTCTACTAATGAACTACAATCAAAAGGTTGCCTCGCCATTAACGATGCTGTATTCTAGCCATCATATCAACAATTATAAATGAGTCTCGGTAGTGTGTTGGAAGTGTTGTCCAAAATCTAACATTAATGCTGGGATTTAAACCATTTAAAGGTGCTTTTAGGAAGCCCCGCCGGAAACTAGCTTTAATGCTGATGAGCTGTTTGTGTCGACATAGTCTGCCTAGTATCAGCGTGATTGGGCACTTTGTCAAAATGTACACCAGGGGGCGTCAAGCTCAGTTTAGCTCAGGGACCACATGGAGTGGTAAAATCATGTTATTTTAACTGAAGAATAAAGCAATCAATGATCAACCAATGTTTATTTAAATAGCCCTAAATCACAAGTGTCTCAAAGGGCTGCACAAGCCACAACGGCATCCACTATAAGGAAAAACTCACAACCCAGTGGGAGGTGAATGTGAATGACTGAGAAACCTTGGAGAGGACCGCAGATGTGGGTGAATTCCCCCCCTTCCCCCCTCTAGGGGAGACCAGATGCAATGGACGTCGAGTGGGTCGAGCATAATATTGTGAGAGTCCAGTCCATAGGGGATCTAACATAATAGTGTGAGAGTCCAGTCCATAGTGGATCTAACATAATAGTGAGAGTCCAGTCCATAGGGGATCTAACATAATAGTGTGAGAGTCCAGTCCATAGTGGATCTAACATAATAGTGAGAGTCCAGTCCATAGTGGATCTAACATAATAGTGAGAGTCCAGTCCATAGTGGATCTAACATAATAGTGAGAGTCCAGTCCATAGTGGATCTAGCATAATAGTGAGAGTCCAGTCCATAGTGGATCTAACATAATAGTGAGAGTCAATCAATCAATCAATCAATCAATGTTTACTTATATAGCCCTAAATCATTAGTGTCTCAAAGGGCTGCACAAACCACCACGACATCCTCGGTAGGCCCACATAAGGGCAAGGAAAACCCACACCCAGTGGGACGTCGGTGACAATGATGACTATGAGAACCTTGGAGAGGAGGAAAGCAATGGATGTCGAGCGGATCTAACAGGATACTGTTATGTCAGTTCAATCCATAATGGATACAACACAGTCGCGAGAGTCCAGTCCAAAGAGGATCCAAGACACAGCAGCGAGAGTCCCGTTCACAGCGGAGCCAGCAGGAAACCATCCCAAGCGTAGGCGGACCAGCAGCGCAGAGATGTCCCCAGCCGATACACAGGCGAGCAGTACATGGCCACCGGATCGGACCGGACCCCCTCCACACGGGAGAGTGGGACATAGAAGAAAAAGAAAAGAAACGGCAGATCAACTGGTCTAAAAAGGGAGTCTATTTAAAGGCTAGAGTATACAAATGAGTTTTAAGGTGAGACTTAAATGCTTCTACTGAGGTAGCATCTCGAACTGTTACCGGGAGGGTATTCCAGAGTACTGGAGCCCGAACGGAAAATGCTCTATAGCCCGCAGACTTTTTTTGGGCTTTGGGAATCACTAATAAGCCGGAGTCCTTTGAACGCAGATTTCTTGCCGGGACATATGGTACAATACAATCGGCAAGATAAGATGGAGCTAGACCGTGTAGTATTTTATACGTAAGTAGTAAAACCTTAAAGTCACATCTTAAGTGCACAGGAAGCCAGTGCAGGTGAGCCAGTACAGGCGTAATGTGAACAGTCCATAGGGGATCTAACATAATAGTGTGAGAGTCCAGTCCATAGTGGATCTAACATAATAGTGAGAGTCCAGTCCATAGTGGATCTAACATAATAGTGAGAGTCCAGTCCATAGTGGATCTAACATAATAGTGTGAGAGTCCAGTTTATGATGGATGTAACATAATAGTGAGAGTCCAGTCCATAGGGGATCTAACATAATAGTGTGAGAGTCCAGTCCATAGTGGATCTAACATAATAGTGAGAGTCCAGTCCATAGTGGATCTAACATAATAGTGAGAGTCCAGTCCATAGTGAATCTAACATAATAGTGAGAGAGTCCAGTCCATAGTGGATCTAACATAATAGTGAGAGTCCAGTCCATAGTGGATCTAACATAATTGTGAGAGTCCAGTCCATAGTGGATCTAACATAATAGTGAGAGTCCAGTCCATAGTGGATCTAACATAATAGTGTGAGAGTCCAGTTTATGATGGATGTAACATAATAGTGAGAGAGTCCAGTCCATAGTGGATCTAACATAATAGTGTGAGAATCCAGTCCATAGTGGATCTAACATAATAGTGAGAGAGTCCAGTCCATAGTGGATCTAACATAATAGTGAGAGAGTCCAGTCCATGGTGGATCTAACATAATAGTGAGAGAGTCCAGTCCATGGTGGATCTAACATAATAGTGAGAGAGTCCAGTCCATGGGGGATCTAACATAATAGTGAGAGAGTCCAGTCCATGGGGGATCTAACATCTTGACTGTTTTGAGTGCATTTACACAGTACGGGTCAAAACGACCCTCAACATAATCAATGTAATTTTCCCCCAACATAATATAAGGGTTAATTTAGGTAGCCAGGGACTGCAGATGGAAATTGGCTAGTTAGCCATAATCTGGTACAGAACATAGCTGTTTTTGAGCTTAATGTTTCCGTGCATTGTCCCTTCAAATAAAAGACTAAACTTCAAATAAAAGACTAAACTAAACTATAATCGATAAAACACTGAATATTGACAACGCCCCCTCTCGATGGACATTTTACAATCAAGCGAAACACAATAAAAACGCAACACAAACAGTATGTCCCTGTTACCCGCATTTCAGGCTAGCCGCAATGGAAACAAACCCCACCCACACTGCTTGGTGCCTCGTCTGAGCTGCTGGGACTTATATTACCATAGTAACTAATTAGATGACCATAGTAACTAATTACATGACCATAGTAACTAATTACATGACCATAGTAACTAATTATATGACCATAGTAACTAATGAGATGACCATAGTAAATAATGAGATGACCATAGTAAATAATGAGATGACCATAGTAGCTAATTAGATTACCATAGTAACTAATTAGATGACCATAGTAACTAATTAGATGACCATAGTAACTATTTAGATGACCATAGTAACTAAATAGATGACCATAGTAAATAATGAGATGACCATAGTAACTAATTAGATGACCATAGTAACTAATTAGATGACCATAGTAACTAATTAGATGACCATAGTAACTATTTAGATGACCATAGTAACTAATTAGATGACCATAGTAACTAATTGGATGACCATAGTAACTAATTAGATGACCAAAGTAGCTATTTAGATGACCATAGTAGCTAATTAGATGACCATGGTAGCTAATTAGATGACCATAGTAACTAATTACATGACCATAGTAACTAATTACATGACCATAGTAACTATTTAGATGACCATAGTAACTAATTAGATGACCATAGTAACTAATTGGATGACCATAGTAACTAATTAGATGACCATAGTAACTATTTAGATGACCATAGTAACTAATTAGATGACCATAGTAACTAATTGGATGACCATAGTAACTAATTAGATGACCATGGTAGCTAATTAGATGACCATAGTAACAAATTACATGACCATAGTAACTAATTACATGACCATAGTAACTATTTAGATGACCATAGTAACTAATTAGATGACCATAGTAACTAATTGGATGACCATAGTAACTAATTAGATGACCATAGTAACTATTTGGATGACCATAGTAACTAATTAGATGACCATAGTAACTAATTGGATGACCATAGTAACTAATTAGATGACCATAGTAACTAACTAGATGACCATAGTAACTAATTAGATGACCATATTAACTAACTAGATGACCATAGTAACTAATTAGATGACCATAGTAACTAATTACATGACCATAGTAACTAATTAGATGACCATAGTAACTAATTACATGACCATAGTAACTAATTAGATGACCATAGTAACTAATTACATGACCATAGTAACTAATTACATGACCATAGTAACTATTTAGATGACCATAGTAACTAATTAGATGACCATAGTAACTATTTAGATGACCATAGTAACTAATTAGATGACCATAGTAACTATTTAGATGACCATAGTAACTAATTAGATGACCATAGTAACTATTTAGATGACCATAGTAACTAATTAGATGACCATAGTAACTAATTAGATGACCATAGTAACTATTTAGATGACCATAGTAACTAATTAGATGACCATAGTAACTATTTAGATGACCATAGTAACTAATTAGATGACCATAGTAACTAATTAGATGACCATAGTAACTATTTAGATGACCATAGTAACTAATTAGATGACCATAGTAACTAGTATATCATGCAAAAGCACAGATTACAACCATTGAAATACTTAGTATAGTTAAAGACTCATAGTCATATGAAAACATCACTATTAAAGAGCTAAAAACTATATTTGCCAATTAACGCCTTAATTTGCCCAGATCTGGTTTAGGCAGAGGTTGTGAGGACTCTTAAAATAAACACTTTGCTTTAATGCAAACGCAAGTCTGAGGAGGACAAAAAAAGATAGGTAATCTAAAAGGAAGTTATTGGGTGGCAGAAGTAAGCCGATACTTTCAATAGTGCTTTTTTTTTTTCTTTCTCCTATTTCTTGAACATTCTTGAGTAAAAATGTATGCGTCGCCTTGATCCTTTTCATCCTTTTGTGTTGACTGTTCTCCACAAGCCATTCAGTAGGATGTGAAAAGAAATTACAAGCAGGGTAATATAATTGCTGACATTGAGGCGATTTCAGATGTACAGCAGTTCTATTATGTCACTGATTCTCAAACTGTACACTAAAGATTTGATTCATTATTCAGGTACAGTGTTTTATTTTCCTATATTCAAACTTTGTGTAATGTTACAGTCTCCGAAATATTGGATATACTTGTCAAATAAGTCATCTGCTTTGTTTTTAATGAATACTTAGGCCCACTACGCTACTGTGTTTTAATGTTGGGTCATTATGGTGGTACTTGGTGTAAAGAGTTTGAGAACCATTGAATTAGGCAAAATAAAGCAGTATACAACATAGGGGCTGAGCCCATTAAAAAGATATGCTGGCCCCACTATGGACTGGACTCTCACTATTATGTTAGATCCACTATGGACTGGACTCTCACTATTATGTTGGATCCACTATGGACTGGACTCTCACGATTATGTGAGATCCACTATGGACTGGACTCTCACTATTATGTTAAATCCACTATGGACTGGACTCTCACTATTATGTTAGATCCACTATAGACTGGACTCTCACTATTATGTTGGATCCACTATGGACTGGACTCTCACGATTATGTTAGTGTCACTATGGACTGGACTCTCACTATTATGTTGGATCCACTATGGACTGGACTCTCACTATTATGTTGGATCCACTATGGACTGGACTCTCACTATTATGTTAAATCCACTATGGACTGGACTCTCACGATTATGTTGGATCCACTATGGACTGGACTCTCACTATTATGTTAAATCCACTATGGACTGGACTCTCACGATTATGTTGGATCCACTATGGACTGGACTCTCACTATTATGTTAGTTTCACTATGGACTGGACTCTCACTATTATGTTAGATCCACCATGGACTGGACTCTCACTATTATGTTAGATCCACTATGGACTGGACTCTCACTATTATGTTAGATCCACTATGGACTGGACTCTCACTATTATGTTAGATCCACTATGGACTGGACTCTCACTATTATGTTAGATCCACTATGGACTGGACTCTCACGATTATGTTGAATCCACTATGAACTGGACTCTCACTATTATATTAAATCCACTATGGACTGGACTCTCACTATTATGTTAGATCCCCTATGGACTGGACTCTCACTATTATGTTAGATCCACTATTGACTGGACTCTCACTATTATGTTAGATCCACTATGGACTGGACTCTCACTATTATGTTAGACCCACTATGGACTGGACTCTCACTATTATGTTAGATCCACTATGGACTGGACTCTCACGATTATGTTGAATCCACTATGGACTGGACTCTCATGATTATGTTAGTGTCACTATGGACTGGACTCTCACTATTATGTTGGATCCACTATGGACTGGACTCTCACTATTATGTTAAATCCACTATGGACTGGACTCTCACACTATTATGTTAGATCCACCATGGACTGGACTTTCACTATTATGTTAGTTTAACTATGGACTGGACTCTCACTATTATGTTAGATCCACTATGGACTGGACTTTCACTATTATGTTAGATCCACTATGGACTGGACTCTCACACTATTATGTTAGATCCACTATGGACTGGACTCTCACTATTATGTTAGATCCACTATGGACTGGACTCTCACACTATTATGTTAGATCCACTATGGACTGGACTCTCACTATTATGTTAGATCCACTATGGACTGGACTCTCACGATTATGTTGGATCCACTATTGACTGGACTCTCACTATTATTTTAGATCCTCTATTGACTGGATTCTCATACTATTATGTTAGTTTCACTATGGACTGGACTCTCACTATTATGTTGGATCCACTATGGACTGGACTCTCACTATTATGTTAAATCCACTATGGACTGGACTCTCACATTATTATGTTAGATCCACTATGGACTGGACTTTCACTATTATGTTAGTTTAACTATGGACTGGACTCTCACTATTATGTTAGATCCACTATGGACTGGACTTTCACTATTATGTTAGATCCACTATGGACTGGACTCTCACACTATTATGTTAGATCCACTATGGACTGGACTTTCACTATTATGTTAGTTTAACTAGGGACTGGACTCTCACTATTATGTTAGATCCACTATGGACTGGACTTTCACTATTATGTTAGATCCACTATGGACTGGACTCTCACTATTATGTTAGATCCACTATGGACTGGACTCTCACACTATTATGTTAGTTTCACTATGGACTGGACTCTCACTATTATGTTAGATCCACTATGGACTGGACTCTCACTATTATGTTAGTTTCACTATGGACTGGACTCTCACTATTATGTTAGATCCACTATGGACTGGACTTTCACTATTATGTTAGATCCACTATGGACTGGACTCTCACACTATTATGCTAGATCCACTATGGACTGGACTCTCACACTATTATGTTAGATCCACTATGGACTGGACTCTCACGATTATGTTGGATCCACTATTGACTGGACTCTCACTATTATTTTAGATCCTCTATTGACTGGATTCTCATACTATTATGTTAGTTTCACTATGGACTGGACTCACTATTATGTTGGATCCACTATGGACTGGACTCTCACTATTATGTTAAATCCACTATGGACTGGACTCTCACATTATTATGTTAGATCCACTATGGACTGGACTTTCACTATTATGTTAGTTTAACTATGGACTGGACTCTCACTATTATGTTAGATCCACTATGGACTGGACTCTCACACTATTATGTTAGATCCACTATGGACTGGACTTTCACTATTATGTTAGTTTAACTAGGGACTGGACTCTCACTATTATGTTAGATCCACTATGGACTGGACTTTCACTATTATGTTAGATCCACTATGGACTGGACTCTCACACTATTATGTTAGATCCACTATGGACTGGACTCTCACTATTATGTTAGATCCACTATGGACTGGACTCTCACACTATTATGTTAGTTTCACTATGGACTGGACTCTCACTATTATGTTAGATCCACTATGGACTGGACTCTCACTATTATGTTAGATCCACTATGGACTGGACTCTCACACTATTATGTTAGTTTCACTATGGACTGGACTCTCACTATTATGTTAGATCCACTATGGACTGGACTCTCACTATTATGTTAGTTTCACTATGGACTGGACTCTCACTATTATGTTAGATCCACTATGGACTGGACTCTCACGATTATGTTGGATCCACTATGGACTGGACTCTCACTATTATTTTAGATCCTCTATTGACTGGATTCTCATACTATTATGTTAGATCCACTATGGACTGGATTGAAAAGACCTTATTCAAATTCTGTTCTTAAGAGTCATGATCTTCAAAGGGTTGAATAATTTTGTCAATGAGATATTAAGAAAAATGTCCTTTTTTTGGTATTTTGTCAAATACAGTTTTACAATTTAAGTTGCATTTGTCTATTTGACACATCTTTATTCGATATGACTATAAACAAAATACGGAATAAATATCCAACTTGCTAAAACACCAAAATTGTGTGGGGGTTGAATCATTTTGATCACAACTGTAATATGTATCGATATTGATGAATATAAAAAACGTATATCGTGATGCAGTTTTCAGCCCTAAGCCCTCCCGGTAACAGTTCGAGATGCCACCTCAGTAGAAGCATTTAAGTCTCACCTTAAAACTCATTTGTATACTCTAGCCTTTAAATAGACTCCCTTTTTAGACCAGTTGATCTGCCGTTTCTTTTCTTTTTCTTCTATGTCCCACTCTCCTTTGTGGAGGGGGGTCCGGTCCGATCCGGTGGCCATGTACTGCTCGCCTGTGTATCGGCTGGGGACATCTCTGCGCTGCTGATCCGCCTCCGCTTGGGATGGTTTCCTGCTGGCTCCGCTGTGAACGGGACTCTCGCTGCTGTGTTGGATCCGCTTTGGACTGGACTCTCGCGACTGTGTTGGATCCATTATGGATTGAACTTTCACAGTATCATGTTAGACCCGCTCGACATCCATTGCTTTCCTCCTCTCCAAGGTTCTCCTAGTCATTATTGTCACCGACGTCCCACTGGGTGTGAGTTTTTCCTTGCCCTTATGTGGGCCTACCGAGGATGTCGTAGTGGTTTGTGCAGCCCTTTGAGACACTAGTGATTTAGGGCTATATAAGTAAACATTGATTGATTGATTGATTGTTTATTTTCTTTTTCCTTTTTGTTGCACGTGTTCTTTCCTCCCATTAGTCTTCATTTATCTCACCGCCGCTGGATTCTAGTGTTGTAGTGGTCCTGTCGCCGGTAGGAGATGTGATGTAGTGCAGTGAGCCACCTCTTATCACGCCTGACGTATTAACACCCCACCTCTCTTCTCACCATTTTCCTCTCTCTCTCTCTCTCTCTCTCTCTTTGTGAACCCCGGCGACCTACAGCCAGGTGGCAAGGACCTAGGACTGCGTGTGCCAAAGCCGGCGGCGGCTGGGGGTGGGCGAGCCCGTTAGTCCTCATAATTGCCACTTGTCAAAAGCCATTAGCGTCGGCGGCGAGTCAGCCGCATGGTGTTGTGCGAGGGAAACTGTTGGCCGGCAGATTGATAGGAAACAATATATATGCCTTCTTATTTGCTTTATGCACACTGGAGTGCTTTTATCCACCCTAAATAATTAATTTCAAATTTATTTCGCTGTCATAAGATTTGCAGCCAGGTGCTTGCGCAAACAGTGCAAAGAGGGGGGGAGTGCATTTTTGAAAATAAATGTGAGTCCAAATTTTTAACATCCTGATGATCTAATCCAATCCACTTTATTTATATAGCACATTTAAACAACAATAACGTTTCCAAAGTGCTGCACAGCCATGTTAAAAACATTATGCTCCACCAATGACTGAACAAAACAAAAAATGAATACAAATAAAACCAATAAAAACAATATAAAAACAAATATGATTAAAAACTATTTTAAAGGGTAAAATCAATTAAAACAGTAAAATAGAAATCAAAGTGTATAAAAAACACAGAAGACCACACAACTCACGTAGTGTTAAAAGCCAAAGAATAAAAGTGGGTCTTAAGACGAGACTTAAAACACTCCACTGTGGAAGCAGTTTGAACATGGAGGGGCAGAGTGTTCCAGAGCTTAGGGCCGACCACAGAGAAGGCCCCTGTCTCCCCTGGTCTTAAGTCTGGTCTTGGGCACCACCAGCTGGAACTGGCTTTCGGACCTCAGAGCGCGCGCAGGGATGTAAATTTGTTCATAGCTGTATGTAGAAGTGTCTGGTTGTATCTGCTGCTTTAATGTCTTTAATGTCCTTTGTGTTCTTTGATGTTTGATGCTTCCCTCTTACACACATGGAAAAGGGATGTGTACTATGGTTATACATTTTTTTTTTTATTTTTTTTTTTATTTATTTATTTATTTATTTATTTATTTTTTTTTTTTTCCCTTGGCCTCAGTCTGCACCCCCACTCCAGGGCCCAGGCTAAGACCGATTTTTTAAATTTTAATTTAATCTTCTGTTTACCTGTATGTCATCTTTTTTGTAAGGGGCGCTGGAAGCCGGCAGACCCGTCAGCGATCCTGTTCTGTCTCCCTGTAATGTTTGTCTGATCTTGAATGGGATTGTGCTGAAAATTGTAATTTTCCTGAAGGAACTCTCCTGACGGAATAAATAAAGTACTATCTAATCTATCTAATCTAATATATTGAGGTGCCAGTCCATGTTAAGATTTAAAAACAAACAGCAATGTTTTAAAATCAATTCTAAAATGAACAGGGGAGCCAGTGCAAACTCTGAAGAATTGGGGTTCTATGCTGGCGTTTCCTGGCCCCCTCTAAGGAGAATTTTCCTAACTGGAATTATGTGCTTTCTTTTCCTCTAGAATGTCATTTTCCCAGGTGCCGGAGATGACGGGATTAGTGAATACAAGTCTGTCATCTACTACCAAGTCAAGCAGCCCCGCTGGTTTGAGACCATTAAGGTATGTCGTCAACGTACTACAAGGTACCTCCTCCTTAGGGTCAGGGGGTGAACCCTATCCCAGCTGATTTTTAGGGCGGTACGCATCCATCCATCCATCCATTTTCGACCGCTTATTCCCTTTTGGGGTCGCGGGGGGCGCTGGCGCCTATCTCAGCTACAATCGGGCGGAAGGCGGGGTACACCCTGGACAAGTCGCCACCTCATCGCAGGGCCAACACAGATAGACAACATTCACACTCATTCACACACTTGGGCCAATTTTTAGTGTTGCCAATCAACCTATCCCTACGCATCCATGGCTTGTTATTTTGACAGAGAAGTAGGCTTCAAAACTATCCATCCATCTTCTTCCGCTTATCCGAGGTCGGGTCGCGGGGGCAACAGCCTAAGCAGGGAAACCCAGACTTCCCTCTCCCCAGCCACTTCGTCTAGCTCTTCCCGGGGGATCCCGAGGCGTTCCCAGGCCAGCCGGGAGACATAGTCTTCCCAACGTGTCCTGGGTCTTCCCCGTGGCCTCCTACCGGTTGGACGTGCCCTAAACACCTCCCTAGGGAGGCGTTCGGGTGGCATCCTGACCAGATGCCCGAACCACCTCATCTGGCTCCTCTCGATGTGAAGGAGCAGCGGCTTTACTTTGAGTTCCTCCCGGATGGCAGAGCTTCTCACCCTATCTCTAAGGGAGAGACTC
The DNA here is from genome assembly GCF_033978795.1 of Nerophis ophidion. NCBI lineage: Eukaryota > Metazoa > Chordata > Actinopteri > Syngnathiformes > Syngnathidae > Nerophis > Nerophis ophidion. The sequence goes on along the minus strand of NC_084618.1, from coordinate 6,267,253 downwards.
ATTTCGGCCGCTGGTACCCGTGATCTTGTCCATTCGGTCATGACCCAAAGCTCATGACCATAGGTGAGGATGGGAACGTAGATCGACCGGTAAATTGAGAGCTTTGCCTTCCGGCTCAGCTCCTTCTTCACCACAACGGATCGGTACAACGTCCGCATTACTGAAGACGCCGCACCGATCCGCCTGTCGATCTCACGATCCACTCTTCCCCCACTCGTGAACAAGACTCCGAGGTACTTGAACTCCTCCACTTGGGGCAGGGTCTCCTCCCCAACCCGGAGATGGCACTCCACCCTTTTCCGGGCGAGAACCATGGACTCGGACTTGGAGGTGCTGATTCTCATTCCGGTCGCTTCACACACACAACAATAGTAACACTCAAAATATTGCAATAACTCAACTTTGCTCCAACGTTAATGTCACAGCACACAAAATAAACATTTAAAGCTCACCTTCAGAAGTTATTCCTCATCCATAAATCCCTCGAATTTGTCTTCTTCGGTGTCTGACTTAAAAAATTGGGCGAATACGGCATCCAAAATGTCGGGCTGCGTCTCGTCGAAGTCATCAGAGTCAGCGTCCGGCAGTTCCATGAATCCTGCCTACCTGGCCGGATCTTTTTTTCAGCTATCTTGTTTTTAGAAAATGCGTGGAAAGTAGCCAGCTTTTCTTGAAAGTCTTTTGGCAGTTGCTGTGAAATAGTAGTCCGTGTGCGGATGGAGAGATTGCGTCTTTTCATGAACCGGAAACACCAAGAAGCACCACCTTTAAAATCATCCAAGTGAAGTTCGCTTGCTGGCGCTGTTGCCGTCATTGGAATAGTGATGGTGCTGACACTTCTGCTTGCTGCTCTCTGCTCAACTACCCACTGTTCCAGTTTGTCCTCCAACTGTTGCCATCTTCAATCAATCAATCAATGTTTATTTATATAGCCCCAAATCACAAATATCTCAAAGGACTGCACAAATCATTACGACTACAACATCCTCCCATAACAATGTGACCTCGGACTACGTTAAGGTAACGTGTGGAGTTCCCCAGGGTTCGGTCCTTGGCCCTGCACTCTTCAGCATCTACATGCTGCCGCTAGGTGACATCATACGCAAATACGGTGTTAGCTTTCACTGTTATGCTGATGACACCCAACTCTACATGCCCCTAAAGCTGACCAACACGCCGGATTGTAGTCAGCTGGAGGCGTGTCTTAATGAAATTAAACACTGGATGTCCGCTAACTTTTTGCAACTCAACGCCAAAAAAACGGAAATGCTGATTATCGGTCCTGCTAGACACCGAACTCTATTTAATAATACAACTCTAACATTTGACAACCAAACAATTAAACAAGGCGACACGGTAAAGAATCTGGGTATTATCTTCCACCCAACTCTCTCCTTTGAGGCACACATTAAAAGCGTTACTAAAACGGCCTTCTTTCATCTCCGTAATATCGCTAAAATTCGCTCCATTCTGTCCACTAAAGACGCTGAGATCATTATCCATGCGTTTGTTACGTCTCGCCTCGATTACTGTAACGTATTATTTTCGGGTCTCCCCATGTCTAGCATTAAAAGATTACAGTTGGTACAAAATGCGGCTGCTAGACTTTTGACAAGAACAAGAAAGTTTGATCACATTACGCCTGTACTGTATATACCTTTATATACATATATACATACATATATACCTGTACTGGCTCACCTGCACTGGCTTCCTGTGCACTTAAGAAGTGACTTTAAGGTTTTACTACTTACGTATAAAATACTACACGGTCTAGCTCCATCCTATCTTGCCGATTGTATTGTACCATATGTCCCGGCAAGAAATCTGCGTTCAAAGGACTCCGGCTTGTTAGTGATTCCCAAAGCCCAAAAAAAGTCTGCGGGCTATAGAGCGTTTTCCGTTCGGGCTCCAGTACTCTGGAATGCCCTCCCGGTAACAGTTCGAGATGCCACCTCAGTAGAAGCATTTAAGTCTCACCTTAAAACTCATTTGTATACTCTAGCCTTTAAATAGACTCCCTTTTTAGACCAGTTGATCTGCCGTTTCTTTTCTTTTTCTTCTATGTCCCACTCTCCTTTGTGGAGGGGGTCCGGTCCGATCCGGTGGCCATGTACTGCTTGCCTGTGTATCGGCTGGGGACATCTCTGCGCTGCTGATCCGCCTCCGCTTGGGATGGTTTCCTGCTGGCTCCGCTGTGAACGGGACTCTCGCTGCCATGTTGGATCCGCTTTGGACTGGACTCTCGCGACTGTGTTGGATCCATTATGGATTGAACTTTCACAGTATCATGTTAGACCCGCTCGACATCCATCGCTTTCCTCCTCTCCAAGGTTCTCATAGTCATTATTGTCACCGACGTCCCACTGGGTCATTATTGTCACCGATGTCCCACTGGGTGTGAGTTTTCCTTGCCCTTATGTGGGCCTACCGAAGATGTCGTGGTGTGCAGCCCTTTGAGACACTAGTGATTTAGGGCTATATAAGTAAACATTGATTGATTGATTGAAGAACCCACAAAAGGTCAAGGAAAACTCACACCCAGTGGGCAGAGAGAATTCACATCCAGTGGGACTTCAGTGACAATGCTGACTATGAGAAACCTTGGAGAGGACCTCAGATGTGGGCAACCCCCCCCCTCTAGGGGACCGAAAGCAATGGATGTCGAGCGGGTCTAACATGATACTGTGAAAGTTCAATCCATAGTGGCTCCAACACAGCCGCGAGAGTTCAGTTCAAAGCGGATCCAAGACAGCAGCGAGAGTCCCGTCCACAGGAAACCATCTCAAGCGGATCAGCAGCGTAGAGATGTCACCAACCGATACAGGCGAGCGGTCCATCCTGGGTCCCGACGAGCGGTCCATCCTGGGTCTCGACTCTGGACAGCCAGTGGAGGGGGGGGACATAGGAGAAAGAAAAGAAGCGGCAGATCAACTGGTCTAAAAAGGAGGTCTATTTAAAGGCTAGAGTATACAGATGAGTTTTAAGGTGAGACTTAAATGCTTCTACTGCTTTGTTCCCTCAAACTCTGTGTTGTCTTCTTTACTTGGCGCAGGTCATCTTGTTGCTTCCTCCACCTAAGCACCATCGATTCATTTATGTTCAATTCTCTCGCTGCTGCTCTTATTTCCCTGTTCTTCTGCGTGACTTATTTCCTTGAGTTTGAATTCTGCGTTGTACGCGTGTCTTTTAGTAGGAGCCATTTTGTGGTCGTCTTTACAGAAACACACAAATGAAATGAATCGGATTAGCCGCGCGCTTCTTCTTCTACGGGGGCGGGCGCTTACCTTGGCGGTTGCGTACCGTAGAAGAAGAAGCGCTTCCTCTTTCCAGGTGGGCGGGCGCTTACCTTGGCGGTTGCTTACCGTAGAAGAAGAAGCGCTTCCTCTTCTACGGGGAAAAAAGATGGCGGCTGTTTACCGTTGTTGCGAAACCTAAACTCTATGAAAATAAATATTTATATATTTTAAATAGACTCCCTTTTTAGACCAGTTGATCTGCCGTTTCTTTTCTTTTTCTTCTATGTCCCACTCTCACTTGTGGAGGGGGTCCGGTCCGATCCGGTGGCCATGCACTGCTCGCCTGTGTATCGGCTGCGGACATCTCTGCGCTGCTGATCCGCCTCCGCTTGGGATGGTTTCCTGCTGGCTCCGCTGTGAACGGGACTCTCGCTGCCGTGTTGGATCCGCTTTGGACTGGACTCTCGCGATTGTGTTGGATCCATTGTGGATTGAACTTTCACAGTATCATGTTAGACCCGCTCGACATCCATTGCTTTCCTCCTCTCCAAGGTTCTCATAGTCATCATTGTCACCGACGTCCCACTGGGTGTGAGTTTTCCTTGCCCTTATGTGGGCCTACCGAGGATGTCGTAGTGGTTTGTGCAGCCCTTTGAGACACTAGTGATTTAGGGCTATATAAGTAAACATTGATTGATTGATTATTGATAATAATAATAATTAATATTTTCCCCATAACTTGAGTTGATTTATTTTGGAAAACCTTGTTACATTGTTTAATGCATCCAGCGGGGCATCACAACAAAATTAAGCATAATAATGTGTTCATTCCACGACTTTCTAAAACGGTATCGGTCGATATCGGTAATTAAGAGTTGGACAATATCGGATATCGTCAAAAAAGCCATTATCGGACATCTCTAGTTTCCACCAAACGGTACTGTCCAGCTTAGTACGTTTTCATTGTCAAAAGTAGTTATTACTACCAAAATAGCACCTTTGACACTCTTCTTTCTGGTTTAAATATAACTGAGATATTGGGTGTCACTATGTAAAGCGCTTTGAGTCACTTGAGAAAAGCGCTATATAAATATAATTCACTTCACTTCACAATACATATATAAGGCGCACCGGGTTATAAGCCGCACTGTCATCTTTTGAGAAAATTGTTTGGTTTTTAGGTGCGGCTTATAGCGCGGAAAATACGGTATTAAAGACTTTGTTATGATTTAATAAGTGACGCCACGCTTTGAAAACGCCTGCTCTCAAGCAGTAGGTGGTGAATTATATTTATATAGCGCTTTTCTCTAGTGACTCAAAGCGCTTTACATTGTGAAACCCAATATCTAAGTTACATTTAAACCAGTGTGGGTGGCACTGGGAGCAGGTGGGTAAAGTGTCTTGCCCAAGGACACAACGGCAGTGACTAGGACGGCGGAAGCGGGAATTGAACCTGCAACCCTCAAGTTGCTGGCACGGCCGCTCTACCAACCGAGCTAAGTCATCCCTTTTTGCCAAATTCAACATATTTCATTCAAAATCATTTAAATCAAGGGAACATTTAATTTTGTTTTATATATTTATATTTAGTTTTGCGTTTTGTAATCCAACCACAACTTTGATTACTTGGAAGAAAAAAGGTACTATCTGGCAACAGATCCAGGCATATTTAAGAGGTAGAAGTCAAAAACTCTTACAAAATAAAAAGTTGGTAAATAAATCTCAGTCAAGGTGTGTTTTTATGTGCGGCATAGCTCGGTTGGTAGAGCGGCCGTGCCAGCAACTTGAGGGTTGCAGGTTCGATTCCCGCTTCCGCCATCCTTGTCACTGCCGTTGTGTCCTTGGGCAAGACACTTTACCCACCTGCTCCCAGTGCCCCACCCACACTGGTTTAAATGTAACTTAGATATTGGGTTTCACTATGTAAAGCGCTTTGAGTCAATAGAGAAAAGCGCTATATAAATATAATTCACTTCACTTCACTTTTACCTCACTGTACACCTTCCCTTCCTCCTCTAAAAATTACTTTTTTTATGAAGCAAGCACCAGATATGATATCGAAAAAATAAACTTCAATTTCAACACATCAGTGACAATGACAGAGGTTTTGCTTTTTTCTGTGAAAAAAAACCAACAAAATGACAGCGAGTGAATGTTTAGGGGCTGCAAACAGGATCTTGAATTCCACTGAAGTGAACGTTACTGTGAAATGATGTGCTTTGGAAGCAGTAATACCATCCATCCATTTTCTACCGCTTGTCCTGTTTGGGGTGGCGGGGGGTTGCTGAAGCCTATCTCAGCTGCATTCGGGCGGAAGGCGTTGTACACCCTGGACAAGTCGGCACCTCATGACAGGGCCAACACAGATAGACAGACAACATTCACACACTAGGGCCAATTTAGTGTTGCCAATCAACCTATCCCCAGGTGCATGTTTTTGGAGGTGGGAGGAATTCGAAGTACGCGGAGGGAACCCACACAGTCACGGGGAGAACATGTAAACTCCACACAAAAAGATCCCGAGCCCGGGATTGAAGTAGGGAGAATGTTTTTTAAAATGTGTTGTAATCTCATCTTTTCAGGTCGCCATTCCCATCGAGGACGTAAACCGGAGCCACTTGCGCTTTACCTTTCGCCACCGCTCATCGCAGGACTGTGAGTACTAAAGCCAGATTTTTTTTTTTTCTCTCTCTAAAAGACGAACAATGGGTTCTCTCCTGGCTTGTAGATGAGCTAGAAAATATGTTTTTTCCAAATAATTTGACAATGATAAATAAGACTTCCCTCGTGAAAGGAAGCAATTGGGAACATATCCGCCTGAATGGAACCACTGTTGCATCCTCTCTAATTGTTGAGGCAGCGATCCTGGCCGCCTCACAGTCCCATCTGTGCCCAGGCCATTCTTCCAGCTGCCATCAGTTGTGCCGGATCAGTCTTTTGGGGCAAATACCCTCCATGTCATAACAGGCCTCTCTATGCAACACAATCAGCTCGCAGGATGTCAGCGCAGGGAGGAATCTCTCTCATCCTATTCCGAACCCCCGTTAAAAAAAGCACTATCTTCCTCTGCAGCCGTCCTTTTCTTCACATCCTCCAGCTCGGTATGCATTTCACCTTGCATGCAGTCGGTGTCTGATCCCGTGCCTTTCAAACACTTTGACTCGCTGTGATCCTGCTGTAACAGTTGCTACAGAAACCTCTTTGCCTCTAGTAATGCGGCGACTGCCAAACAATCGGCGCAAACGACATAAAAACATGGAGAAGTATAATAGCCTGCCTGAATGGCATTGTATGTGTCACATAAAAGGATGCATTCACACACTACCTGCAGACTTCCTGTCTCCGAAAGGTCCCTTGTAATAGTATTTTTCACACGTTTCACAAGGTGTCAGAAAAAGTGTCTTGGAAGTCTCCAAAATCTAGCCTTGATGCTGGAAATCAGGGCCTAGAACAGCGATGTCAAGGCCCGCGAGCCAGAAGGATCTTTGTCCCCTGAGATGATACTTGATTAGTATTAGAACCGGCCCGCGGGCCACAGCCCCCTGCTGTTGTTTTGCAAAGACCAATACTCCATCAGTGTTGGTGCTAGGAATTTTCAGACCCCATCAAGTCATAAAAAAGTAAATTTTCAGGGTCCCACTTTTTTGTAACCGTTTTCAATCAATCAATCAATCAATCAATGTTTACTTATACAACCCTAAATCACTAGTGTCTCAAAGGGCTGCACAAACCACTACAAAATCCTCGGTTTTTCCCACATAAGGGCAAGGAAAACTCACACCCAGAGGGACGTCGGTGACAATGATGACTATGAGAACCTTGGAGAGGAGGAAAGCAATGGATGTCGAGCGGGTCTAACATGATACTGTGAAAGTTCAATCCATAATGGATCCAACACAGTCACAAGAGTCCAGTCCAAAGCAGATCCAACGCAGCAGCGAGAGTCCCGTTCACAGCGGAGCCAGCAGGAAACCATCCCAAGCGGAGGCGGATCAGCAGCGCAGAGATGTCCCCAGCCGATACACAGGCAAGCAGTACATGGCCACCGGATCGGACCGGACTCCCTCCACAAAGGAGAGTGGAACATAGGAGAAAAAGAAAAGAAACGGCAGATCAACTGGTCTAAAAAGGGAGTCTATTTAAAGGCTAGAGTATACAAATGAGTTTTAAGGTGAGACTTAAACGCTTCTACTATTGTTTTGACAACCAATGATAAATGTATGCATTATCCTGTTACATCTCACATTCTATATTGTGTTTTGGAAAAAGGTTGTCGTCAACGTTGCTTAATTCATTAAAAAAATCATACAAAAGAAAACAAATGTTTATGCAGATGTAAATGCAGAGTCCAACAGGGTATGGAGGGTACACCGTTGAGCCCTCTGGAGACGTCCTAGGTGTCAATCAACAAAACGTTGATGAAGCAGGGTGCCCACCCGATGACTCCAATAATATACTTACCCTCCCTTTCACCACTCCACACCGACTGCTACTGTCAACATTGTTCCTACTTACCAAAGGGATTGAAACATCTAGTTCTATTTGCTTTACGGATTCAGTTATGAACAGTCATTCACTTTTGTTTTTTCTTCATGGATCTAAACTTTACTGCTGCCAGTATTTTTTTCTATATTTTTATTGTAATATTTTCAGAATGTTATGACCAAATTCAAACAACCTTCCCTAGTCATGGTGCAAAAAAAAAAAAGAGTAAATCGAATGGACACAAAAGGCCAACAGACATGGTCACACATAACACAATTTGTGGATATTATAAAGAATAGCCATGCACCTTAAAAAATCTGAATTACACCCATTCACAGCCTTTCCTTCTTGGATTTAAACTTTACCGCTGCCGGTATTTTTTTCTATATTTTTATTGTAATATTTTCAGAATGTTATGACCAAATGCAAACAGCCTTCCCTAGTCATGTTGCAAAAAAAATGAGTAAATCGAATGGACACAAAAGGCCAACAGACATGGTCACACATAACACAATTTGTGGATATTATAAAGAATGGCCATGCACCTTAAAAAATTTGAATTACACCCATGCACAGCCGTTCCTTCATGGATCTAAACTTTTGCGCTGCTGGTATTTTTTTTCTATATTTTTATTGTAATATTTTCAGAATGTTTTGACCAAATGCAAACAACCTTCCCTAGTCATGGTGCAAAAAAAAAAAGAGTAAATCGAATGGACACAAAAGGCCAACAGACATGGTCACACATAATACAATTTGTGGATATTATAAAGAATGGCCATGCACCTTAAAAAAAATCTGAATTACACCCATTCACAGCCTTTCCCTCATGGATTTAAACTTTACCGCTGCCGGTAATTTTTTCTATATTTTTATTGTAATATTTTCAGAATGTTATGACCAAATGCAAACAACCTTCCCTAGTCATGGTGCAAAAAAAAATGAGTAAATCGAATGGACACAAAAGGCCAACAGACATGGTCAAACAACACAATTTGTGGATATTATAAAGAATGGCCATGCACCTTAAAAAATCTGAATTACACCCATGCACAGCCGTTCCTTCATGGATCTAAACTTTTGCGCTACTGGTATATTTTTTCCATATTTTTATTGTAATATTTTTAGAATGTTATGAACCAAGGCAAACAACTTTCCCTAGCCATGGTGCAAAAGAAACAAAAATATTATTTTTTATTAGCGCATGTCTCGTTTCGCAAAATAATTAGCATATGCCTAGAATTTCCGCCGGGTCAAACTCGTCACGTCACGAGTGATAATTCCCTGTCAACATTTTCAAAATGGAGGAGGCTGATTTCAATAATTTGAAATCGCATGAAGGGAAGAAGATTAAGAGCTATTCAGTAGGATTTAAGGTCCAAGCTATTGCATACGCTAAAAAGAACAGTAAGCAGCTATGTTTTATTAATATACCGTAGCCGCGTGTGTCAAATATGAGTCAGTAAATGACTCCCGCCTCCTGGTGGTAGAGGGCGCTAGTGATCCTTCTTGCGACTACTCTGCTTCAGAAGAAGTGACAACAAGCAGCAAAAGTTTATTTTTTCCTCTCGCTTGCACTTTTAACATGGAGGATTACATATCTAAAATAAAACCGTTTTCTAAACTGGACTTTCAACCGAAGCAGGAGGTAATAAAGGAAGATCTCCATCGAGACAGAGAGACTTTTAAAACTGAAGAAAGATAAGGAAGACTTCTATAAACAAGTTATCGATGCTTTTGATCAGAAGGAGCTGCGCATGGACTTCATTTATAAGTAAAGGTAAGACCATAATAACGTTTTTTTTTTTTATTATTAAATGTGCTTTTCATGATGGTATCCTTACATCACACTCAAATTTATAAGCACAGGCCTAATGCCGGAGTGAGAAGAGGTTTTAGAATAATTAGCGCATGCTTGCCGTTACCGCATGCCTTTGGTAAGCGCCGGAGTGAGAAGAGGTTTTAAATTAATTAGGGAAATACGGTATTTCACCTCTTTTTGTAGAACTCCACATGTGTTCATTCATAGTTGTAATGCATTCAGTGTCAATCTACAGTGTAAATAGTCATGAAAATAACGAAAAATCGTTAAATTAGAAGGTTTATCGAAACTTTTGGCCTGCACCGTACGTCAAAATGTCAAATGTCGGCGCCGATAATGGTCCGATCTCTTTTATAAACTCGCCTCTATATAATCGAGGACCTTTAAATGAGATGAGGACAGTCATAAAAAAGCTCCTATCAGGTTTCACGCCTGACATTTATCACCTTCCAAGCCAACGGGTCGACAGCTACCATTAAGGGTTCTTCCGAGCTTAGATTAGATTAGATAGTACTTTTTTTATTCCGTCAGGAAAATTACAATTTTCAGCACAATCCCATCCAAGATCAGACAAACATTACAGGGAGACAGAACAGGATCGCTGACGGGTCTGCCGGCTTCCAGCGCCCCTTACAAAAAAAGATGAGATACAGGTAAACAAGGGGGGGAGAAAAAAATAGAAGATTAAAATAAAATAAAAAAATCGGTCTTAGCCTGGGCCCTGGAGAGGGGGTGCAGACTGAGGCCAAGGGAAAAAAACAACAACTCATAGCCATAGTACACATCCCTCTTACATGTGTGTAAGAGGGAAACATCAAAGAACACATAGGACATTAAAGAGCATAGCTCGGTTGGTAGAGTGGCCGTGCCACCAACTTGAGGGTTGCAGGTTCGATTCCCGCTTCTGCCATCCTAGTCACTGCCGTTGTGTCCTTGGGCAAGACACTTTACCCACCTGCTCCCAGTGCCACCCACACTGGTTTAAATGTAACTTAGATATTGGGTTTCACTATGTAAAGCGCTTTGAGTCACTAGAGAAAAGCGCTATATAAATATAATTCACGTAAAGACATTAAAGCAGCAGATACGACCAGACACTTCTACATACAGCTATGAATAAAAAGTAAATGGGTTGTACTTGTATAGCGCTTTTCTACCTTCAAGGTACTCAAAGCGCTTTGACACTACTTCCACATTTACACATTCACACACACATTCACACACTGATGGAGGGAGCTGCCATGCAAGGCGCTAGCCAGCACACATCAGGAGCAAAGGTGAAGTGTCTTGCTCAAGGACACAACGGACGTGACGAGGTTGGTACTAGGTGGGGATTGAACCAGGGAACCTCGGGTTGCGCACATGCCGTCCCCTATGATATGAGTGGCAACAGGCATTCATAAGTTCAGCTTTTTTATGAGTAACGTCAACGTTTTGTTTGATAATGTGTCTCCAGCACATTTGACTCAGTTTTAAGAGAGAAAACGCACATTTAAACAATTTGGAAATAAACGTAACGACATAAATATCTCAGGTTGGTTTCATAATGGATCAATGTAGTCGGGCCCAATAAAGCTATATAAATATATTTAAACTTGAGTTACGCTTTAGTATAACTAAACGTTATGAAGGTGCTGGAATACCGTGCGTAGCGCTCCAGACTATAATCGACAGCCGTGGTCCCACACAAACAATAAATGAACCCACGCATCGCAACGGTAACACGATAGACCCAGTGCTTGTCAGGGGTATCACCGTTTCCAAAGTTACGATACTCCCGTATACCAAAGCATTGTCCGACCACCACCCCACAAAATTCGAGGTTCAGACGCATGTTCGTCAAACTAATAATAATAATAACCGCTATAGCAGCCGCAACACCAATACGGCCACAACGACAACTCCCGCTGACCTACTCCCCTCGGCAATGGCACCACCCCCAAAACATGTGGGCTCCACTGATAACCCCACCAACAACTTTAACGACGCCCTGCGCGAAACCATTGACAACATAGCACCGCTAAAGTTAAAAAAGGCTCCAAAAAAAGCGCACCCCGTGGTTTACAGAAGAAACTAGAGCTCAGAAATTATTATGCAGAACGCTGGAACGCAAATGGCGCACGACTAAACTTGAGGTGCACCATCAAGCATGGAGTGATGGTTTAATAACTTATAAACGCATGCTTACCTTAGCTAAAGCTAATTATTACTCAAATCTCATCCACCGTAATAAAAACGATCCTAAATTTTTGTTTAGTACGGTAGCATCGCTAACCCAACAAGGGACTCCTTCCAGTAGCTCCACCCACTCAGCTGATGACTTTATGCAATTCTTTAGTAAGAAAATTGAAGTCATTAGAAAGGAGATTAAAGACAATGCGTCCCAGCTACAACGGGGTTCTATTAACACTGACACGATTGTATATACGGCGGATACTGCCCTCCAAAATAGTTTCTCTCGTTTTGAGGAATTGTTACAACGTGTAAATGGAATAAAACAAACAACATGTTTACTTGACCCTCTTCCTGGGAAACTGATCAAGGAGCTCTTTGTATTATTAGGTCCATCAGTGCTAAATATTATAAACTTAAAAGAAACATATCCACTGCGGTGGCCTCTGCGGTGTTCCACGCCATCGTCCGCTGGGGTGGAGGGAGCATGGCCAGAGACAGGAGCAGACCCAACAAAGCAACCAAGACAGCCGACTCACCTTAAAACTCATTTGTATACTCTAGCCTTTAAATAGACTCCCTTTTTAGACCAGTTGATCTGCCGTTTCTTTTCTTTTTCTTCTATGTCCCACTCTCCCCTGTGGAGGGGGTCCGGTCCGATCCGGTGGCCATGTACTGCTTGCCTGTGTATCGGCTGGGGACATCTCTGCGCTGCTGATCCGCCTCCGCTTGGGATGGTTTCCTGCTGGCTCCGCTGTGAACGGGACTCTCGCTGCTGTGTTGGATCCGCTTTGGACTGGACTCTCGCGACTGTGTTGGATCCATTGTGGATTGAACTTTCACAGTATCATGTTAGACCCGCTCGACATCCATTGCTTTCCTCCTCTCCAAGGTTCTCATAGTCTTTATTGTCACCGACGTCCCACTGGGTGTGAGTTTTCCTTGCCCTTATGTGGGCCTACCGAGGATGTCGTGGTGGTTTGTGCAGCCCTTTGAGACACTAGTGATTTAGGGCTATATAAGTAAACATTGATTGATTGATTGATTGACTCCACTCTCGGCCAGTGTCCAGTCCGCATGGATGATCGATGATACGTCCAAGGAGACTGAGGTGTCCGAAACCTGCTCACCCAGCCAAGACACCGCGAAGCCTCTCCGTCCCAGCGCTCAGTGCCAGCTCCGCAGTCCTGTCCCCTCATCCGCATCCCCTCCAGTCCCTCCAAAGCGACTCCGGTGTGGCGGAAACCCTGCAGCTGGTCTCCATGGCCAAAAAGGCTCCCGGGAGGCAGATCCAGAAGTCCACAAAAAAAGCATCATCGCCACCGTTTGTGGTCCTTCCCTGGAACTTTTACAGCAGCGACCGAGCCGCACGTCATGGTCGCCGCCAGACTACGTGCCGCTCGGTGCCTCAGACTATCACCGCACCGCTGTCAGTCGTCATCAGACTGGGCGTCTTTGCATTTCGCTTTCCCGTGTCATTATCATGCGTGGTAAAAAAAAAAAAAAAAAAGAAGTGTCCCAGCATGCACTGGACATTAACTTGAGCTGACAGCCTAAACTTGAAAGTTGAACAGGCCGCACACCTTTCACGACAAATGGAACTTTGATTGGCTGGCAAAAAGAAATGTAGCCTGAAATGGACTTCTTTCCTTCCAAGTTGCATATAGCCTTTTTTTCCCCTCCGGTGGCTCCTGCCAAGCCAGCCGAGCGATTATTCACTGCAGAGGCCCGCCAGCAGCAAACCAATAGAGAGGGAATTTATGCAGATAGAATCGGGCGGTGCAATCTGATGAATGGCGTCACCCCACCGCACGTAAATTTGTGCTTGTTGAGCCGCGATGATGATGGATGCGACCTGACCGGAAGGCTCGGTTCTAAGTCTAGTGACTGTACGCTATATTTCGAACAAACTCAGCAGAGTTGCATGTTGGCACAATTCAACGTGTCTCAAAAGCTTCTCCAATTTCTGATAGTTTGTGTACTTCCAGTGTTTAACAATCCCGTTGTTCTGTTATGGATAAGACATTTATAACGGAGAGCTTTTTTCCCAATAATTAAATATTTATAAGTAGAGTTGTAAAGACCGACAGCAGCATCGTGTAATGTATAGATGAAGACAGAATAAATAAGGACTTGTTAGCGAAGTCAGAAAAAATTATATCAGATACTGTGGTTGTCAGCGTTCTTCTTCCTCCACATGACTTGTAAACACTCAGAAGAAACTTCAAATGTGTTTTTTCTAATTCTAAATCAGGAGTTTTTAACCTTTTTGAGCATTGAGTCAGCTGTTTCACTATATTACTAAATTGGAAATCTTACTCTTAATTTTAATTGTATTCAATAATTGGATTTAAAAGTGATGTAATGGTATCAAAATCTTACGGTACGATATTATCACAGTGTTAAGCCCACTGTATGATATTATTGTGGTATATGTCCCCACCCCAAAAAATATACCGGTGTGTAAAATATAATTGAAGTGAAGTGAATTATATTTGTATAGCGCTTTTCTCTAGTGACTCAAAGCGCTTTACATAGTGAAACCCAATATCTAAGTTACATTTAAACCAGTGTGGGTGGCACTGGGAGCAGGTGGGTAAAGTGTCTTACCCAAGGACACAACGGCAGTGACTAGGATGGCGGAAGTGGGAATCGAACTTGCAACCCTCAAGTTGTTGGCACGGCCACTCTACCAACCGAGCTATACCGCCACACAAAACACAAACATAATGGTCAACTGTTGTAATCATAATACCACAAACGTGTGTGTGTGTGTGTATATATATATATATATATAGATATCTATATATATATCTATATATATATATATATATATATAGATATGTATATATAGATATCTATATGTATATATATATATGTATATATGTATGTATATATATATGTATGTATGTATATATATGTATGTATGTATGTATGTATGTGTATACATACATACATATATATATATATATATATATGTATGTATGTATGTGTATGAATATATACATATGTATATATACATGTGTATATATATATGCATGTGTGTGTGTATGTATATATGTATATATATATGTATGTATATATGTATATATATATATGTATATATATATATGTATATATATATATATATATATATATATATATATATATATATATATATATATATATATATATACATACATACATATATTTTATTTTTGTATTTTTTCTTTTTTCTTTAGTGTGTCTGTGAACTGACAATATAAACATCCAGTGTAACAAATGTAAAAAAAAAAATGTTCACGTGATTGTCTTTCAACTTTTCAGAGAAACAGTTTCCTCTCTAGGGGACATTTTATATCACTACAGAAAATGCTGATTCTCAGAAAAGTTAACTGACATTTCAACGTTTGATTAAGTAAATACCACACAAATTGATGCTTGGACTTTCACCTGTCTATATATTTTATCTACGTACAGTATGTGCATATATTTATGTACGTGTATATATTTATCCAGCGCCCCCCATGACCCCGAAGGGAATAAGCGGTAGAGAATGGATGTATGTATGTGTATGATATATACATGTATGTATGCGTATATATATATTAATATGCATGTATGTGTATATGTTTATATATATATGTATGTATGTATATACAGTATTTATGTATGTATATATGTATGCATATATTTATGTACATATGAATATGTACATATATATTTATATACAAATATGTGTATAGGTATATGCATATATATATATGTATTCTTGTATGTATATATGTATATATATATATTATTTTCTAATGAATTTTTTATTTTTTGTATTTATTTATTCAGAATTGTTACAACACCCCTCGCATTTACCTTAGAAAGCAGGTTTTTGCGGTATCTCCTTCGAGCAGCTTCTCTATATTCTCATGGGTAAATGTCCACCATTTAGAAATAATAGTAACTTCCTTTGCTGGTGTTATTGACTCATTCTGCTTCGGTACAGTGCCGACGGGTCAAGTTGTTGATGATTTATTTCTTTGATTCCATACATATCATCCACTGCTTCTTTACTGCACTGTCCTTCACACTCACTTCTTCCTTGCCTTGGTTGGACAAACGATGCTAGCTGGTAAGACCAACGGTTTTGGTCGAAAATTACGGTGTTCGCTGTGACTTTTAACAGTTAGCGCTGACACAAATCGTGTATTCCATGCTAAAGTCTAGTTTTATTTCTTCCCATTGTCAAGTTCGTATCTATAATCATAAAAATAACCAAATGACACCAATTCGATAAAAGGATTTTTAAACTGACTTTTGCTTAACCCCTTCCATAATTGTAGTCCACATATTGATATGCTGAAAGGTTTTAGTGTTGTGCAGGTTGACAGTCATTCATTTAAGTACAGCATGCTTACAATTGGAGCATTACGTGCATATTTGATCATAGGAGAAAACCCACAAGATGCCCACAGAGTATACTTTATGGTCGTCCGTAGCCATGCATCTTCTCCTGACGGTTCTCTTGTTTTCCCATCTCCATGACCGCTGTCCCCGTCGCCGCTCGCAGCCAAAGACAAATCGGAGAAGATCTTCGCCCTGTCTTTCGTGAAGCTAATGAGGTACGACGGGACCACCCTGAGGGACGGCGAGCACGATCTCACCGTATACAAGGTACAAATACACCATTGCGGGCCGCTCGGGTGGGAGTGTGTAAATAATCCCTATAACTGTCTCCTACGGAGGATTGTGTGGTAAGCAGTCTTATTGAATTGTAAGGCTCGACTGTGGCCTGTAATGTCATTTCAAATGTGTTATTTCCCTCTCTCTCTCTCGGCGTTGTTACAAATGATCTTGTCCAGATAGCACTAGTTTGTCCAGCGAGGACCGTACTGATCACTGTGTCATACAAACCCTGTTTCCATATGAGTTTGGAAATTGTGTTAGATGTAAATATAAACGGAATAGAATGACATGCAAATAATTTTCAACCCATATTCAGATGAATGCCCTACGACAGGGGTGCCCATTACGTCGATCGCGAGCTACCAGTCGATCTCGAGCCAGGCTTTTAAAAAAAATAGACCTAAAAAATGAGTGATCATCAATCTTCACCAAGACGTCACTTAAATGACATTCACGGTACCGGAGGGTCTTGTGAGATGACGCTGGCTGCTGCAAGATCATTATTATGAAAATATGACCGAGAGGAAGGCGAGAAACACTTTTTATTTCAACAGACTCTCGCGCTGTAATCTTCCGTCAAAACTCTAAAGGCCGACTGCACATTTCCTATCTTCACAATAAAAGCCCTGCTTCATGCTGCCTGTGCTAACTAAATACAGAGTCTCGGAAAACTGGCGTGCACAAGCGATCCCTCAGAAAGCTGGCGTGCACATCACTTGTGCACGCCAGCTTTCCGAGACTCTTATTTTGTTAGCGCAGGCAGCATGAAGCAGGGCTTTTATTGTGAAGATAGGAAATGTGCAGTCGGCCTTTAGAGTTTTGACGGAAGGGACGGCGCGAAAGTCTGTTGAAATAAAAAGTGTTTCTCGCCTTCCTCTCGGTCATTTTTTCATAATAATGATCTTGCAGCAGCCAGCGTCATCTCACAAGACCCTCGGGTGCCGTGAACGTCAATCAAGCAAGCTACGGAATTTGCCGCCAATGTTTTTCTTGTAAAGTGTATGGAAGCTGGATGAATGAGATGCCAAAAACCAACCACTTTCATGTGGTATTGAACAGAAAGGACCACTTTTTTTCTCCTCCATTTGAAAATGTGGGCGTTATCATCATTACTGTCTGATTCCAATCAATGCAAGTCATCAGAATCAGGTAATACACCAACTTATATTCTTGTCTTTGTGAAAGAAAGACATCTATATGTGTTACACATGCTTGTATTATCATTAAACACATTTAACTTGTTTACAAAAATGTCTCTTTCATAAATAAATAAATATAAATTATATATATAAATGAGGTAGATCCCCTCGAGTTGGTCAATTGAAAAGTAGCTCGCCTGCAGAAAAAGTGTGGGCACCCCTGATATACACAAACCTCAATTTTGCATGTCACTATAAAGTTATATAAGCCTTGCTTGTTCAATATTTAATGCAAAACTTGTTTGGGTCCCTAATAAAAGTTAAGTTGTTCAACCATGTTGTTTACCATGAATTGATTAACGTGGACTTCGACTTAAACAAGTTGAACAACTTATCCGGGTGTTACCATTTAGTGGTCAATTGTACGGAATATGCACTGAACTGTGCAATCTACTGATACAAGTTTTAATCAATAAATCAATCAATCAAACAAAATCATTTTCTAGGCCGAAGCAAAGCGGTTGGAGGACTCGTCCCTGTACTTGAACCTGCCCGCCACCAAGATGGAGCTGGAAGAGAAGGGCTACTCCACTACGAGCAAGAGCACGCAGAACCTGGGGAACTGCACCGTCAGCAAAGACTCCTTCCAGATCTCCACCTTGGTCTGCTCCACCAAGCTCACACAGAATGGTAACCACCTCTTTACTCAGTAGACTGACATTTTTTGTCCATCTTGTTTTTGGCTAAAGCGGGTCGGACTGTAAAAGTGTCGTGTCCAAACACATTGACAAGAATTGCTGTGGCTGTAGGCAACCTCTCCCATGAAATGCATTAGAAGTCGAGCACTTTTAGGCAATGTTGCTTTGCTGCCGTTGTGCAACTAGTGGTTTAAAATTAAAAGCCTACTGAAATGAGATTGTCTTATTTAAACGGGGATAGCAGGTCCATTCCATGTGTCATACTTGATCATTTCGCGATATTGCCATATTTTTGCTGACAGGATTTAGTAGAGAACATCGATGATAAAGTTTGCAACTTTTGGTCGCTAATAAAAAAGCTTTGCCTGTACCGGAAGCAGCAGACAATGTGCGCGTGACATCACGGGTTGTGGAGCTCCTCACATCCTCACATTGTTTAAAATCATGGCCACCAGCAGCAAGAGAGATTCGGACCGAGAAAGCGACGATTTCCCCATTAATTTGAGGGAGGATGAAAGATTCGTGGATGAGGAAAGTTAGAGTGAAGGACTAGAAGAAAAAAGAAATGGCGAGGGTAGTGGGAGCGATTCAGATGCGTGGTTGGTAGTAGTGGGTTTCAGTAGGCCTTTGAAGTCGTATCTAACAATCGCAACGACTCTTTCGTTTTTTTTTAATGACTTCTGCTATTGGTGCGCCTGCGCATTTTTTCAACGAACGCAAAAAATGTGCCTTGGCTCATTCTATGTGTCATACTTGATCATTTCACGATATTGCCATATTTTTCCTGACAGGATTTAGTAGAGAACATCGATGATAAAGTTCGCAACTTTTGGTCGCTAATAAAAAAGCTTTGCCTGTACCGGAAGTAGCAGACGATGTGCGCGTGACATCACGGGTTGTGGAGCTCCTCACATCCTCACATTGTTTACAATCATGGCCACCAGCAACAAGAGAGATTCGGACCGAGAAAGCGACGATTTCCCCATTAATTTGAGCGAGGATGAAAGATTTGTGGATGAGGAAAGTTAGAGTGAAGGACTAGAAGAAAAAAGAAATGGCAAGGGTAGTGGGAGCGATTCAGATGCGTGTTTGGTAGTGGTGGGTTTCAGTAGGCCTTTGAAGTCATATCCAACAATCGCAACGACTCTTTCGTTGCAGACGATGTGCGCGTGACGTCACGGGTTGTGGAGCTCCTCACATCCGCACATTGTTTACAATCATGGCCACCAGCAGCAAGAGAGATTCAGGAGCCAGATGAGGTGGTTCGGGCATCTGGTCAGGATGCCACCCGAACGCCTCCCTAGGGAGGTGTTTAGGGCACGTCCAACCGGTAGGAGGCCACGGGGAAGACCCAGGACACGTTGGGAAGACTATGTCTCCCGGCTGGCCTGGGAACGCCTCGGGATCCCCCGGGAAGAGCTAGACGAAGTGGCTGGGGAGAGGGAAGTCTGGGCTTCCCTGCTTAGGCTGTTGCCCCCGCGACCCGACCTCAAATAAGCGGAAGATGATGGATGGATGGATGGAATCTGCCATTCTTTTGTGGCTGCTTAAAATGACTACAAAAATAATTTTTTTTGTTTAGTGTATTTATGTCAGTATACGGAATAAAAGGAAATAAGTTGTTGTTTTTCTTCTGGCTTCAAGCTTGTAGAATACAAATGTTTTTTGGATTCAAATTGCCTAGACTTTCGGGGCTTTGTAGTAAAAGAAGACAGAGGATAACATGCACGTTGCTAATATTTCTTTGCATGTTTTCCCAGTCGACCTACTGGGGCTGCTGAAGTGGCGCTCCAACACCAGCCTCCTGCAGCAGAACCTGCGACAGCTGATGAAGGTGGAGGGCGGAGAGGTCGTCAAGGTCAGGGTTGTCGATGACATCATTTTTGCCGCTTGCATCTTATTGTTGTAGCCTCTTAGATGGCACATTTTGGGAAAAATTCAAGTTGGGAAAAAAATGGAACAGGCCTCACTCTCAACTTCTGGAAACACGAAGAATCACCATTCTTTCAGGCAAAAAAACAACAAAAAAAACATACATTTTCATGTATTAAAAGGAAAGTCAAATAGAATGGATGTTTATTGCCATTTGCACAGGTGCAGGACAGTTCAGGTACATTGGAACTTTAGTTTTTTCTCTTAATCAGCGGCTCCAAAAAACCTGAAGAAATATAATGGCAATGAAATAATAAATAAATAAATAAATGGGTTGTACTTGTATAGCGCTTTTCTACCTTCAAGGTACTCAAAGCGCTTTGACACTACTTCCACATTCACACATTCTCACACACATTCACACACTGATGGAGGGAGCTGCCATGCAAGGCGCCAACCAGCACCCATCAGGAGCAAGGGTGAAGTGTCTTGCTCAGGACACAACGGACGTGACGAGGTTGGTACTAGGTGGGAATTGAACCAGGGACGCTCGGGTTGCGCACGGCCACTCTCCCCACTGCGCCACGCCGTCCCTTGGGGGGGTGGAGTTTGCTGGTAGCGGGAGGTGTATATTGTAGCGTCCCGGAAGAGTTAGTGCTGCAAGGGGGGTCCGGGTATTTGTTCTGTTACGGTGCAAATGTTCTCCCGAAATGTGTTTGTCATTCCTGTTTGGTGTGGGTTTACAGTGTGGCATATATTTGTATCAATCAATGTCAATCAATGTTTACTTATATAGCCCTAAATCACTAGTGTCTCAAAGGGCTGCACAAACCACAACACAAACCACTACCACATCCTCGGTAGGCCCACATAAGGGCAAGGAAAACTCACACCCAGTGGGACGTCGGTGACAATGATGACTATGAGAACCTTGGAGAGGAGAGAGAAGGAAAAAAAAAGAGTACAAAAAAGTACAAAGTAAGCAAAAATAAGTTTTTAACAGCTAAATAATTTAAAATAAACTGTACTGTGAATGTGAGTGTGAATGTTGTCCGTCTATCTGTGTTGGCCCTGCGGTGAGGTGGCGACTTGTCCAGGGTGTACCCCGCCTTCCGCCCGATTGTAGCTGAGATAGGCGCCAGCGCCCCCCCGCCACCCCAAAAGGGAATAAGCGGTAGAAAATGGATGGATGGATGTACTGAAATGATACACCATTATTATGTAAATATATCATTAATAAAATAACTGACGAGGGGAAAACTGCACAATGAAAAAAAAAAAAAAAGTAAATATGTTTTTTTGTAGAAGTTGTGAAGTGAATTATATTTATATAGCGCTTTTCTCTAGTGAGTCAAAGCGCTTTACATAGTGAAACCCAATATCTAAGTTACATTCGAACCAGTGTGGGTGGCACTGGGAGCAGGTGGGTAAAAGTGTCTTGCCTAAGGACACAACGGCAGTGGCTAGGATGGCGGAAGCGGGAATCGAACCTGCAACCCTCAAGTTGCTGGCACGGCCACTCTACCAACCGAGCTATACTGCCCCACCTTTTATACAAAAAAGCTGCCAGGCCGCACTTTGAACAGCCGTGGTTTGAAAAAAACGCCTCCATACTGCTAAGTAGTGAATGTATTGGTCCAAAAATTAAGATATTTTTATTCAAATGTGTTCCAAATGGAGTGAATGTGAAGTGAATTATATTTATATAGCGCTTTTTCTCTAGTGACTCAAAGCGCTTTACATAGTGACACCCAATATCTAAGTTACATTCGAACCAGTGTGGGTGGCACTGGGAGCAGGTGGGTAAAAGTGTCTTGCCCAAGGACACAACGGCAGTGACTAGGATGGCGGAAGCGGGAATCGAACCTGCAACCCTCAAGTTGCTGGCACGGCCACTCTACCAACCGAGCTAATTGCATATTGCATTTGTATAATTTTGTTTTTGAGATTATTATCGGACACTTGTATTGCATTGTGTGGTTGTCAATAGAGATGTCCGATAATGGCTTTTTTAATTACCGATTCCGATATCAACCGATACCGATATATACAGTCGTGGAATTAACACATTATTACGCCTAATTTTGTTGTGATGCCCCGCTAATGTAACAAGGTTTTCCAAAATAAATCAACTCAAGTTATGGAAAAAAATGCCAACATGGCACTGCCATATTTATTATTGAAGTCACAAAGTGCATTATTTGTTTTTAACATGCCTCAAAACAGCAGCTTGGAATTTGGGACATGCTCTCCCTGAGAGAGCATGAGGAGGTTGAGGTGGGCGGGGTTGGTGTAGGTGTATATTGTAGCGTCCCGAGAGTTAGTGCTGCAAGGGTTTCTGGGTATTTGTTCTGTTGCGTTTATGTTGTGTTACGGTGCGGATGTTCTCCCGAAATGTGTTTGTCATTCTTGTTTGGTGTGGGTTCACAGTGTGGCGCATATTTGTAACAGTGTTAAAGTTGTTTATACGGCCACCCTCAGTGTGACCTGTATGGCTGTTGACCAAGTATGCATGAGATTCACTTGTGTGTGTGAAAAGCCGTAGACATTATGTGAATGGGCCGGCACGCAAAGGCAGTGCCTTTAAGGTTTATTGGCACTATGTCCGTGTACACAGCGGCGTTTTAAAAAATCTTAAATTTTACTTTTTGAAACGGATACTTATAATTTTGAAACCGATACCGATAATTTCCGATATTACATTTTAAAGCATTTATCGGCCGATAATACTGGCAGTCCGAAATTATCGGACATCTCTAGTTAACAACTGTCCATTTAGTCTGTGAACTGTGGGTTAAACTACTTACTTCCCATCTTCAGTATTGAAAAATAATGTGAATTATGAATTATATTTATATAGCGCTTTTCTCTAGTGACTCAAAGCACTTCACATAGTGAAAGCCAATATCTAAGTTACATTTAAACCAGTGTGGGTGGCACTGGGAGCAGGTGGGTAAAGTGTCTTGCCCAAGGACACAACGGCAGTGACTAGGATGGCGGAAGCGGGAATTGAACCTGCAACCCTCAAGTTGCTGGCACGGCCACTCTACCAACCGAGCTATAAAGCCCCACCAATGTATATTGAAAATGTTTTGAAATCTTTATTGAAAGGACTTATTTTTGTTTATATTTTTGTGCTCTTAAGTAAATGACTATAGCATATTGTAATTAATTATTATTATATTTCAAACATAATATACACATTAATAGAAATAAAGTGATCTTAACACTGATTTTGAAAATGTTTTGAAAAGTACAAATATTTCAGTTTGATGTAAAAATATTATAGTGTTTTTACTTTTAATTATTTCAGTAGGTGAGCCATGAATATTTACAGCAGGGGTGCCCATTACGTCGATCGCGAGCTACCAGTCGACCGCGGGGGGTGTGTCAGTCGATCTCCAGCCAGGCTTTTAAAAAAAATAGACATAAAAATGAGTGATCATCAATCTTCACCAAGACGTCACTTAAATGACATTCACGGTACCGGAGGGTCTTGTGAGATGACGCTGGCTGCTGCAAGATCATTATTATGAAAATATGACCGAGAGGAAGGCGAGAAACACTTTTTATTTCAACAGACTCTCGCGCCGTACCTTCCGTCAAAACTCTAAAGGCCGACTGCACATTTCCTATCTTCACAATAAAAGCCCTGCTTCATGCTGCCTGCGCTAACTAAATACAGAGTCTCGGAAAACTGGCGTGCACAAGTGATCCCTCAGAAAGCTGGCGTGCACATCACTTGTGCACGCCAGCTTTCCGAGACTCTTATTTTGTTAGCGCAGGCAGCATGAAGCGGGGCTTTTATTGTGAAGATAGGAAATGTGCAGTCGGCCTTTAGAGTTTTGACGGAAGGGACGGCGCGAAAGTCTGTTGAAATAAAAAATGTTTCTTGCCTTCCTCTCTGTCATTTTTTCATAATAATGAACTGGCAGCAGCCAGCGTCATCTCACAAGACCCTCGGGTGCCGTGAATGTCAATCAAGCAAGCTACGGAATTTGCCGCCAATGTTTTTCTTGTAAAGTGTATGGAAGCTGGATGAATTAGATGCCAAAAAGCAACCACTTTCATGTGGTATTGTACAGAAAGGACCACTTTTTTTCTCCTCCATTTGAAAATGTGGGCGTTATCATCATTACTGTCTGATTCCAATCAATGCAAGTCATCAGAATCAGGTAATACACCAACTTATATTCTTATCTTTGTGAAAGAAAGACCTCTATATGTGTTACACATGCTTGTAAACACATGTAACTTGTTTACAAAAATGTCTCTTTCATAAATAAATAAATATAAATGATATATATAAATGAGGTAGATCCCCTCGAGTTGGTCAATTGAAAAGTTGCTCGCCTGCAGAAAAAGTGTGGGCACCCCTGATTTAAAGTATGATTACTGTACGTCCCTCAAGGAAGTGTTGTTGTTACTGATGTGGAATAATTACCACATTTAAATACAAAACCCAAACCCAGTGAAGTTGGCACGTTGTGTAAACGGTAAATAAAAACAGAATACAATGATTTGCAAATCCTTATCAACTTATATTCAATTGAATAGACTGCAAAGACAAGATATTTCATGTTCAAACTGGGAAACCTGTTTTTTTTGGGGTTTTTTTGCAAATGATCATTGACTTAGAATTTACTGGCAGCAACATATTGCAAAAAAGTTGGCATGGGGGCACTTTTACCACTGTGCTACATGGCCTTTCCTTTTAATAAACACTCAGTAAACATTATGGAACTGAGGAGACCAATTTTTGAAGCTTTTCAGGTGGAATTGTTTCCCATTCTTGCTTGACGTATTGCTTAAGTTGTTCAACAACTCTGTTATGGTATTGTAGTGCACCACACATTTTCAATGGGAGACAGGTCTAGACTAAAAGCAGGCCAGTCTAGTACCCGCACTCTTTTAGTATAAAGCCATGCTGTTTTTACACGGACAGAATGGGGTTTGGCATTGTCTTGCTGAAATAAGCAGGGGCGTTGCTTGGATGGCAACAAATGTTGCTCCAAAATTTGTATGTACCTCTCAGCATTAATGGTGCCTTCAAAGATGTGTAAGTTACCCGTGCTTTGGGCACTAATACACCCCCATACCGACACTGATACTGGCTTTTGAACTTTACGCCTATAAGAGTCGGGATGGTTCTGTTCCTCTTTGGTCCGGAAGACACGACGTCCACAATTTCTCAAAACAATTTGAAATGTGGACTCACCATAACACAGAACACTTTTCGTCTTTGGATCAGTCCATCTTAGATGAGCTCGGGCCCAGCAAAGCCGGCGGAGTTTCTGGGTGTTGTTGATAAATGGTTTTCGCTATGCATAGTAGAGTTTTAACTTGCACTTACAGATGTAGTGACAAACTGAAGTTAATGACAGTGGTTTTCTGAAGTGTTCCTGAGCCCACGGGGTGATATCCTTTGCAGACTGATGTCGCTTTTTGATGCGGTACCGCCCGAGGGATCGAAGGTCACGGGCATGCCGCTTACGTGCAGGGATTTTTCAGGTTTTCTGAACCTTTTGAGGATATTACGGACCTTAAATTCCTTGTAATAGCTGATTGAGAAATGTTCTTCTTAAACTGTTGGACAATTTGCTCACGCATTTGTTCACAAAGTGGTGACCTTCGCCCCATCCTTGTTTGTGAATGACTGAGCATTTCATGGAAGCTGCTTTTATACCCAATCATGGCACCCACCTGTTCCCAATTAGCCTATTCACCTGTGGGATGTTCCAAATAAGTGTTTGATGAGCATCCATCAACTTTGTCAGTCTTTTTTGCCACCTGTGCCAGCTTTTTTGAAACATGTTGCAGGCATCAAATTCCAAATGAGCTCATATTTGCAAAAAATATCGTTAAGTATCTTGTCTTCGCAGTTTATTTTATTGAATGTAGGTGGAAAAGGATTTGCAAATCATTTTTATTTGCGGGTTTACACAATAGCTGGAGCCTATCTCAACTGAAGGCGGGGTACACACTGGACAAAACGCTACCTCATCGGAGGGCCAACACAGATAGACAGACAACATTCACACTCACAGTCACACACTAGGGCCAGTTTTGTCCAGTGTGTACCCCGCCTTCAGTTGAGATAGGCTCCAGCTTCCCCCGTCACCCCGAAAGGGACACGCGGTAGAAAATGGATGAACATACAACGTGCCAACTTCACTGGTTTTGGTGCTTGTAAATCATATCCATGTCAGTTTCAGTCCAATGCACCGACTAAATCTTTCATGTGAAAATAAAAAATAAAAAATGGCTTAATCTGGATCAGAACCAGATTGTGCCTTGGACCGCAGTGTGAACGCAGCACTGACTAGTGCCTTGCGTGTGTTGAATTACAGACAGATGTTTTAATTAGTACATGTTTGTTGCCTCGGATTCTGAATAGCTTTTAGAATTTCAAAGTGGACAAACCAACCTGCCAATGAATAAATCACGCTGAGCTCAAAGTTACAGCGGCGCCTCCCCTCGCTCAGACAGTCCTGATCGGGTCCAGATGGATGCGACCGCCACAGCGGGACCGCTTCATTAAACCGCAGGGGTGTGATTACTCTCCGCCGCACATTAGCGCACCATCACCCCAGTCAAAGTGCCTCTCGGTGTAAAATTAGATAACATTTTCATTTAAAAGCTCTAATGGTTATCCTCTTACGTTGTGGATCAGATACTATTCCAAAGATTAGCTCCTGCATAAATCACTCCTTATTGGGCCCCCCCGTTCCTTAGGGATCAGTTCACAGCTTGCGAGACTGAGTGAGCTAGGGCAGGGGTGCCCACACTTTTTCTGCAGGCGAGCTACTTTTCAATTGACCAACTCGAGGGGATCTACCTCATTTATATATATCATTTATATTTATTTATTTATGAAAGAGACATTTTTGTAAACAAGTTAAATGTGTTTAATGATAATACAAGCATGTGTAACACATATAGATGTCTTTCTTTCACAAAGACAAGAATAGAAGTTGGTGTATTACCTGATTCTGATGACTTGCATTGATTGGAATCAGACAGTAATGATGATAACGCCCACATTTTCAAATGGAGGAGAAAAAAAGTTGTCCTTTCTGTACAATACCACATGAAAGTGGTTGGTTTTTGGCATCTAATTCATCCAGCTTCCATACACTTTACAAGAAAAACATTGGCTGCAAATTCCGTAGCTTGCTTGATTGACATTCACGGCACCCGAGGGTTTTGTGAGATGACGCTGGCTGCTGCCAGTTCATTATTATGAAAAAATGACAGAGAGGAAGGCGAGAAACACTTTTTATTTCAACAGACTTTCACGCCGTCCCTTCCGTCAAAACTCTAAAGGCAGACTGCACATTTCCTATCTTCACAATAAAAGCCCTGCTTCATGCTGCCTGCGCTAACAAAATAAGAGTCTCAGAAAGCTGGCGTGCACAAGTGATGTGCACGCCAGCTTTCTGAGGGATGGCTTGTGCACGCCAGTTTTCCGAGACTCTGTATTTAGTTAGCGCAGGCAGCATGAAGCAGGGCTTTTATTGTGAAGATAGGAAATGTGCAGTCGGCCTTTAGAGTTTCGACGGAAGGTACGGCACGAGAGTCTGTTGACATAAAAAGTGTTTCTCGCCTTCCTCTCTGTCATATTTTCATAATAATGATCTTGCAGCAGCCAGCGTCATCTCACAAGACCCTCCGGTACCGTGAATGTCATTTAAGTGACGTCTTGGTGAAGATTGATGATCACTCATTTTTAGGTCTATTTTTTTTAAAAGCCTGGCTGGAGACCGACTGACACACCCCCCGCGGTCGACTGGTAGCTCGCGATCAACGTAATGGGCACCCCTGAGCTAGGGAATACAAGAACTACACTACCCAGCATGCAACAGTAGTGACGAGCATGCGCGGTCGCCCCAGTGAAGGTTGTATGTTGGCAGCTAGAATGAGTTTATTAGCCCCGAACGGGCTAACATCACGACTAATGTGTCAAACGTCCGATTCGCCCAGTGACTCTCTGTCGGAGTATCAGCGCTGGGGGTCCAGTGCACCACAGTTTTTTTTTTTTCGCGGAGTGCTTCGGAAGCTACCGGACCGATCGTCTCCCCGGGCACGACTATTACAGCGGCGCCGGGGGAAGAGTTGAGAGAGAAACACACACAATCAGAGAGAGAGAGCGAGCGGGTCGAATGGAAAAGTGGCAAAACGTTTCTCTGCGTGACGTCAACGTTCCACCCTCGAGAACCATATACCACACCGTGATTGGTAGATTCCTTCAGCTCCGCACACAACGCTGTCAAGCGCCATTCATATTAAACTCACGGGCCGCACTAACATTAAACTTTCATATTAAGGTGCGGGCCGAAAGATATACCTTCAGTATATCTTTATGTGGAATTAAAATGATGAAATGGTTTAACCCAGGGGTAGGGAACCTATGGCTCTAGAGCCAGATGTGGCTCTTTTGATGACTGCATCTGGTTCTCAGATAAATCTTAGCTGACATTGCTTAACACGATAAGTAATGAATAATTCCGCTGGTAATCAAAAATAACGTTCAAAATATAAAACATTCTCATGCATTTTAATCCATCCATCCTTTTTCTACCGCACTTGTTCCAGAAGTTGCATGAAGGGTAAGAAGTGATTTATTTATTATTGATTAGTTTAGAGTTTGCCCTCCCGGGGGTTCTTCAGACCACCAAGCACCGACATGAGAGCCTGTTTCAGGGTTGTAATATTGTTTTATTTTTCAATAAGTCTCTCCGTTGCTTTCCAGCAATTGTCTTTTTCTCTTTTGTTCTCGCTCGCACTCTGGATCCACCCCCAGCCCCCGTCTCTCCTCCCGGCTGCTGCTTATAACAGAGCGACAGGTGATTAGATACCAAGGCCCTGGTGGGCATTTAACGCACCTGTCGCAGATTTCGAGGCCGGTCCTGGCACACCCTGCTTCGCTGCAGGCCTGCAGGCCACGCCTCCCTCCACAGTTAACTTCAGAATAACAATGTTATTACAAATATTTAGAGAGCTATTATACTCTAGAAATGCTGGTCTTACTTAAAAATGCACACGTTTAGTTGTGTTCGGTGTTAAAAAAAATATTATATGGTTCTTACGGAAATACATTTGAAAATATTTTGATTCTTGGCTCTCTCAGCCAAAAAAGGTTCCCGACCCCCGTACTAATATGATCCACTTCAAGAAACTCCATCCATTTTCTAACGCTTATTCCCTTTGGGGTCGCTGGTGCCTATCTCAGCTACAATCGGGCGGAAGGCGGGGTACACCCTGGACAAGTCGCCACCTCATCGCAGTTCCAGAAACTCTTCAAACTTAAAAAGTATTTACAAAGTACGAAGAATAAGAACCATGATAAACATTCTGAACGTATTTCATCCATTCATCCATCCCATCCATTTTCTACCGCTTATTCCCTTTCGGGGTCGCGGGGGGCGCTGGCGCCTATCTCAGCTACAATCGGGCGGAAGGCGGGGTACACCCTGGACAAGTCGCCACCTCATCGCAGTTCCAGAAACTCTTCAAACTTAAAAGTATTTACAAAGTAGGAAGAATAAGAACCATGATAAACATTCTGAATGTATTTCACCCGTTCATTCTTTCTCCAAATAATCTTATCATATGAAATATAACTTACTTCACCAATTATTATTTATTTTTTATTGCGATTCCTTATGGAGTATATTGTGAATGAATTGAGAACAGGAAGTGAACAGAAGTTTTAGCAACTGTTGTGCAAAAGAAAAGGGGTCGGATTAAATAAACTCTGCTTCTTCCTACTCCTTTTCGAACATGTTGAAAAGAGAAACTGGAAATAGTGATGTATCATGTTGTATGGTCTCATGTTCGATATAAACTCCAACTCAACTATGTGAGGTGTATCGTGTACGGTTTTGTCGCTTTGTTTTTTTAACGCCTTTTCCTTCTAGTTCCTGCAAGACACCCTGGACGCCCTCTTCAACATCATGATGGAGAACTCGGACAGCGACACGTTCGACACGTTGGTGTTTGATGCCTTGGTAAGCATAGAAGTAGCAGGTATCCACTTCTTCAGCTTCTTTGGTGTGTTTTTGTATTGCTTTTACAACATTGGTTCTGTGCCGAGAAGACTGCAGCACCCCCTGAATTGCATGACTTATTAGCCAGACACATTTTTATAGACTTTATTAGGCTTGTACGGTACTGATGAATCAAACACTCTGTTTAAAAAGTCGTCATTGCTGGTTTTGCGAGCAGAGGAGCATGTTCGGCAGCGCACAATCACGGAGTACTTGCAAGGAGACACAGTGTGTCGACAAAAAAAAGGGAGAACGGACTAATTTTGGCTTAAAAACCAAAGATAAAGGTGAAACGCCTTTTAGGAAGAGGTGCTTCAAGACATGACTAGATAGCTACCAGCGAACGTCCATCCGTAGAAGTTTTAGCTACATCCGAATCACTAATCCTCACCTCCGTGGCAACAAATAAAGTTTCTTACAAGTATCATCCCTGCAGGACGAGGAAGAGCTAAACACTGTAGGATACAACAGCTAACTACTAACAGAAAGCTAGCACTCTGAATGTAAACAAACGCTATGGGTGGATCCACACCTAACTTCCACTGTAATGATACCAAGTATAATAGCCTATGTAGTTGATACTACTATGAATATGACATTTTTGATGCCAAAAAATAATATCGTTTATAATATTTAGCACTGATGGACCTAATACTACAAAGAGCTCCTTGATCAGTTTCCCAGGAAGAAGGTCAAGTAAACATGTTGTTTGTTTTATTCCATTTACACGTTGTAACAATTCCTCTAATGTTATTTCCTCAAAACGACAGAAACTATTTTGGAGGGCAGTATCCGCCGTATATACCATCGTATCTGTGTTAATAGAACCCCGTTGTAGCTGGGACGCATTGTGTATATGTTTGATTTAAATGTTAAACTGTATATATGAGACGTGTGCTACATATATGTTGCTTATATATTGTTTAAAAAAAAAGTAATATAAGTGAAGCATGTTTTAGATTTTATATATTTTGAACCTTGTTCTTGTTGTGATGGGCTAGGTTTATCAATCAATCAATGTTTACTTATATAGCCCTAAATCACTAGTGTCTCAAAGGGCTGCACAAACCACTACGACATCCTCGGTAGGCCCACATAAGGGCAAGGAAAACTCACACCCAGTGGGACGTCGGTGACAATGATGACTATGAGAACCTTGGAGAGGAGGAAAGCAATGGATGTCGAGCGGGTCTAACATGATACTGTGAGAGTTCAATCCATAATGGATCCAACACAGTCGCGAGAGTCCAGTCCAAGGCGGATCCAACACAGCAGCGAGAGTCCCGTTCACAGCGGAGCCAGCAGGAAACCATCCCAAGCGGAGGCGGATCAGCAGAGCAGAGATGTCCCCAGCCGATACACAGGCGAGCAGTACATGGCCACCGGATCGGACCGGACCCCCTCCACAAGGGAGAGTGGGACATAGGAGAAAAAGAAAAGAAACGGCAGATCAACTGGTCTAAAAAGGGAGTCTATTTAAAGGCTAGAGTATACAAATGAGTTTTAAGGTGAGACTTAAATGCTTCTACTGAGGTGGCATCTCGAACTGTTACCGGGAGGGCATTCCAGAGTACTGGAGCCCGAAATGAAAACGCTCTACAGCCCGCAGACTTTTTTGGGGCTTTGGGAATCACTAATAAGCCGGAGTCCTTTGAACGCAGATTTCTTGCCGGGACATAGCGTTGCTTCAACCTACACCCTTTCGGCTCAATCATTGCTCAAATGAGTGTTTTTTTTTTTCTTTTTTTGTTGTTGTTCTTTGTTTTATGTGAAGATTGCCGAAATAAAATACATTGATTGATGTTTCCTCCGGGAGTAGAAAAGACGCATCTTGTAACTGCACTTCTCTCACCAGGTGTTCATCATCGGCCTCATCGCCGACCGCAAGTTCCAGCACTTCAACCCCGTTCTGGAGACGTACATCCGCAAGCACTTCAGCGCCACGCTCGCCTACACGTGAGTTGGACCCCCTCTTAAGTTAATCACGTGGCAGCCTTCAACTGGAGCACGTCTCATCTGAGGGGGGGGGGATCTGCTGTGTCGGCAGGAAGCTGACCAAGGTTCTGAAGAACTACGTGGACAACGCCGAGAAGCTGACGGAGCAGCTGCTGAAGGCCATGAAGGCCCTGGAGTACATTTTCAAGTTCATCGTGCGCTCCAGGGTGCTCTTCAACCAGTACGTGGTCACGCAAAGCAATGAAATGTTCAGTAGGAATGTTCATTTGCCACTTTAAAGACCTACTGAAAGCCACCACGCAGTCTGATAGTTTATATATCAATGATGAATTATTAACATTGCAACAATTGCAACAATTTTAAATTCCGCGCGATGTATCCTGTTGAAAACGTCGCGGTATGACGACGCGCGCGTTTGACGTCACTGGTTGTAGCGGACATTTTTTACCAGCCCGATCCAAGCTATAAGTAGTCTGCTTTAATCCAATCCAATCCATCCATCATCCTCCGCTTATCCAAGGTCGGGTCGCGGGGGCAGCAGCCTAAGCAGGGAAACCCAGACTTCCCTCTCCCCAGCCACTTCGTCTAGCTCTTCCCGGGGGATCCCGAGGCGTTCCCAGGCCAGCCGGGAGACATAGTCTTCCCAACGTGTCCTGGGAAGGGAGACATAGTCTTCCCAACGTGTCCTGGGTCTTCCCCGTGGTCACCTACCGGCTGGACGTGCCCTAAACACCTCCCTAGGGAGGTGTTCGGGTGGCATCCTGACCAGATGCCCGAACCACCTCATCTGGCTCCTCTCGAAGTGGAGGAGCAGCGGCTTTACTTTGAGTTCCTCCCGGATGGCAGAGCTTCTCACCCTATCTCTAAGGGAGAGACCCGAACTCATTTCGGCCGCTTGTACCCGTGATCTTATCCCTTTCGGTCATGACCCAAAGCTCATGACCATAGGTGAGGATGGGAACGTAGATCGACCGGTAAATTGAGAGCTTTGCCTTCCGGCTCAGCTCCTTCTTCACCACAACGGATCGGTACAACGTCCGCATTACTGAAGACGCCGCACCGATCCGCCTGTCGATCTCACGATCCACTCTTCCCTCACTCGTGAACAAGACTCCTAGGTACTTGAACTCCTCCACTTGGGGCAGGGTCTCCTCCCCAACCCGGAGATGGCATTCCACCCTTTTCCGGGCGAGAGCCATGGCCTCGGACTTGGAGGTGCTGATTCTCATTCCGGTCGCTTCACACTCGGCTGCGAACCGATCCAGCGAGAGCTGAAGATCCCGGTCAGATGAAGCCATCAGGACCACATCATCTGCAAAAAGCAGAGACCTAATCCTGCGGTCACCAAACCAGAACCCCTCAACGCCTTGACTGCGCCTAGAAATTCTGTCCATAAAAGTTATGAACAGAATCGGTGACAAAGGACAGCCTTGGCGGAGTCCAACCCTCACTGGAAATGTGTTCGACTTACTGCCAGCAATGCGGACCAAACTCTGACACTGATCACACAGGGATCGGACCGCCACAATAAGACAGTCCGATACCCCATACTCTCTGAGCACTCCCCACAGGACTTCCCGAGGGACACGGTCCAATGCCTTCTCCAAGTCCACAAAGCACATGTAGACTGGTTGGGCAAACTCCAATCCAATCCACTTTATTTATATAGCACATTTAAACAACAGGGCTTCACGGTGGCAGAGGGGTTAGTGCGTCTGCCTCACAATACGAAGTTCCTGCAGTCCTGGGTTCAAATCCAGGCTCGGGATCTTTCTGTGTGGAGTTTGCATGTTCTCCCCGTGAATGCGATGGTTCCCTCCGGGTACTCCGGCTTCCTCCCACCTCCAAAGACATGCACCTGGGGATAGGCCCCTCCCACCTCCAAAGACATGCACCTGGGGATAGGCCCCTCCCACTTCCAAAGACATGCACCTGGGGATAGGTTGATTGGCAACACTAAATTGGCCCTAGTGTGTGAATGTGAGTGTGAATGTTGTCTGTCTATCTGTGTTGGCGCTGCGATGAGGTGGCGACTTGTCCAGGGTGTACACCGCCTTCCGCCCGATTGTAGCTGATTATTCCCAAAAGGGAATAAGCAGTAGAAAATGGATGGATGGATTTAAACAACAAGAACGTTTCCAAAGTACTGCACAGCCATGTTAAAAACAATATTAAAAAACAATATCACGCTCCATTAATGACTGAATAAAAACAAAAAAATAAATAAATATAAAAACAATATGAAAATAAATATGATTAAAAACAATTTTAAAGGGTAAAATCAATTAAAACAGTAAAATAGAAATCAAAGTGTATAAAAAAAACACAGAGGACCACACAACTCACGTAGTGTTAAAAGCCAAAGAATAAAAGTGGGTCTTAAGTGTCTTGCCCAAGGACACAACTGCAGTGACTAGGATGGCACAAGCGGGAATCGAACCTGCAACTCTCAAGTTGCTGGCTCGGCCACTCCACCAACCGAGCTATGCCGCTTGACTGCCGTCTTTCTGGAATGTAAACAATGAAACACCGGCTGTGTTTGTGTTGCTAAAGGCGGCCGCAATACACCACTTCCCACCTACATCTTTCTTCTTTGACGTCTCCATTATTCATTGAACAAATTGCAAAAGATTCATCAACACAGACGTCCAGTATATTGTGGAATTGTGTGATGAAAACAGACAACTTATAGCTGGGAACGGTGCTGGAAGAAGATGTCCTCTACAATGCGTGACATCATCATCATACCGCGACGTTTTAGCATGATGCTTCCGCGGGAAATTTAAAACTGCAATTTAGTAAACTAAAAAGGCCGAATTTGCATGTGTTGCAATGTTAATATTTCATCATTGATATATAAACTATCAGACTGTGTGGTCGCTAGTAGTGGCTTTCAGTAGGTCTTTAAGGTATGTAAATAAACATTATACAAATATATGGAAATATTAATTTTATTTATTTTTAATTCGGTCTGTGCGCCTTATAGTCCGGTATGACTAATATAAGGAAACCGTTTTTTTGTTTTGTTTTGTTTGTTTTTTGTGGGTGCGTCTTATACAAGGGTGCGGCTTATAGTCCGGAAAATATGGTACTTATTAGTATTAAAAACAAAACATAAGTATCATAGTGGTGCTCCAGTCCTCCGCAGTTGCCAGAAAACAGCAGATTTGTGCAAAAAAAAAAAAAAGTGTGTAATCAGTTGTGAGCGGACAATGCTAATGTGTAAATAAGCAGGTGATTGGAAAGTCAGTGAACCTTCCAGTGACATTTGCTTTCAACTGTCTCCATTGCATTCTGAGACCAGCATTAGCATACACATTAAATCCTCTAATATTTCTTTTTTTTTTTCTGCTTCTATGTTGCAGCCGGTAAGTGCGCGTCGTCTTACTGGGGACTTTTTCGTCCTGAATGTCTTTAAAGGCCTACTGAAATGAGATTTTCTTATTTAAACGGGGATAGCAGGTCCATTCTATGTGTCATCCTTGATCATTTTGCCATATTGCCATATTTTTGCTGAAAGGATTTAGTAGAGAACATCGACGATAAAGTTCGCAACTTTTGGTAGCTAATAGAAAAGCCTTGCCTGTACCGGAAGTTGCAGACGATGACGTCACCCGTTGAGGGCTCCTCACATCCTCACATTCTTTTTAATGGGAGCCTCCAACAGAAAGAGCTGTTCGGACCGAGAAAACGACAATTTCCCCATTAATTTGAGCGAGGATGAAATATTCGTGGATGAGGAAAGTTAGAGTGAAGCACTAAAAAAAAATAAAAAATAACACAAGGGTGAGGGCTCCTCACATCCTCACATTGATTTTAATGGGAGCCTCCAACAAAAAGTGCTATTCGGACCGAGAAAACGACAATTTCCCCATTAATTTGAGCGAGGATGAAAGATTCGTGGATGAGGAAAGTTAGAGTGAAGCACTAAAAAAATAACACAAGGGTGAGGGCTCCTCACATCCTCACATTGATTTTAATGGGAGCCTCCAACAAAAAGTGCTATTCGGACCGAGAAAACGACAATTTCCCCATTAATTTGAGTGAGGATGAAAGATTCGTGGATGTGGAAAGTTAGAGTGAAGCACTAAAAAAAAATAAAAAATAACACAAGGGTGAGGGCTCCTCACATTGATTTTAATGGGAGCCTCCAACAAAAAGTGCTATTCAGACCGAGAAAACGACAATTTCCCCATTAATTTGAGCGATGATGAAAGATTTGTGGATGTGGAAAGTTAGAGTGAAGCACTAAAAAAAATAAAAAATAACACAAGGGTGAGGGCTCCTCACATCCTCACATTGATTTTAATGGGAGCCTCCAACAAAAAGTGCTATTCAGACCGAGAAAACGACAATTTCCCCATTAATTTGAGCGAGGATGAAAGATTTGTGGATGTGGAAAGTTAGAGTGAAGCACTAAAAAAAATAAAAAATAACACAAGGGTGAGGGCTCCTCACATCCTCACATTGATTTTAATGGGAGCCTCCAACAAAAAGTGCTATTCGGACCGAGAAAACGACAATTTCCCCATTAATTTGAGCGAGGATGAAAGATTCGTGGATGAAGAAAATTAGAGTGAAGCACTACAAAAAAATAACACAAGGGTGAGGGCTCCTCACCTCGTCATATTGATTTTAATGGGAGCCTCCAACAAAAAGTGCTATTCAGACCGAGAAAACGACAATTTCCCCATTAATTTGAGCGAGGATGAAAGATTTGTGGATGAGGAAAGTTAGAGTGAAGCACTAAAAAAAATAAAAAATAACACAAGGGTGAGGGCTCCTCACATCCTCACATTGATTTTAATGGGAGCCTCCAACAAAAAGTGCTATTTAGACCAAGAAAACGACAATTTCCCCATTAATTTGAGCGAGGATGAAAGATTCGTGGATGAGGAAAGTTGGAGTGAAGCACTAAAAAAATAATAAATAACACAAGGGTGAGGGCTCCTCACATCCTCACATTGATTTTAATGGGAGCCTCCAACAAAAAGTGCTATTCAGACAGAGAAAACGACAATTTCCCCATTAATTTGAGCGAGGATGAAAGTTTGTGGATGAGAAAAGTTACAGTGAAGCACTAAAAAAAATACAAAATAACACAAGGGTGAGGGCTCCTCACATCCTCACATTGATTTTAATGGGAGCCTCCAACAAAAAGTGCTATTCGGACCGAGAAAACGACAATTTCCCCATTAATTTGAGCGAGGATGAAAGATTTGTGGATGTGGAAAGTTAGAGTGAAGCACTAAAAAAAATAAAAAATAACACAAGGGTGAGGGCTCCTCACATCATCACATTGATTTTAATGGGAGCCTCCAACAAAAAGTGCTATTCGGACCGAGAAAACGACAATTTCCCCATTAATTTGAGCGAGGATGAAAGATTCGTGAATGAGGAAAGTTAGAGTGAAGCACTAAAAAAATAACACAAGGGTGAGGGCTCCTCACATCCTCACATTGATTTTAATGGGAGCCTCCAACAAAAAGTGCTATTCGGACCGAGAAAACGACAATTTCCCCATTAATTTGAGCGAGGATGAAATATTTGTGGATGAGGAAAGTTAGAGTGAAGCACTAAAAAAAAATAAAAAATAACACAAGGGTGAGGGCTCCTCACATCCTCACATTGATTTTAATGGGAGCCTCCAACAAAAAGTGCTATTCGGACCGAGAAAACGACAATTTCCCCATTAATTTGAGCGAGGATGAAAGATTCGTGGATGAGGAAAGTTGGAGTGAAGCACTAAAAAAAATAATAAATAACACAAGGGTGAGGGCTCCTCACATCCTCACATTGATTTTAATGGGAGCCTCCAACAAAAAGTGCTATTCAGACAGAGAAAACGACAATTTCCCCATTAATTTGAGCGAGGATGAAAGTTCGTGGATGAGAAAAGTTACAGTGAAGCACTAAAAAAAATACAAAATAACACAAGGGTGAGGGCTCCTCACATCCTCACATTGATTTTAATGGGAGCCTCCAACAAAAAGTGCTATTCGGACCGAGAAAACGACAATTTCCCCATTAATTTGAGCGAGGATGAAAGATTCGTGGATGAAGAAAATTAGAGTGAAGCACTACAAAAAAATAACACAAGGGTGAGGGCTCCTCACATCCTCACATTGATTTTAATGGGAGCCTCCAACAAAAAGTGTTATTCAGACCGAGAAAACGTCAATTTCCCCATTAATTTGAGCGAGGATGAAAGATTCGTGGATGAGGAAAGTTAGAGTGAAGCACTAAAAAAAAATAAAAAATAACACAAGGGTGAGGGCTCCTCACATTGATTTTAATGGGAGCCTCCAACAAAAAGTGCTATTCAGACCGAGAAAACGACAATTTCCCCATTAATTTGAGCGAGGATGAAAGGTTCGTGTTTGAGGATATTGATAGCGACGGACTAGAAAAAAAAACGCGATTGCATTGGGAGGGATTCAGATGTTTTTAGACACATTTACAAGGATAATTCAGGGAAATCCCTTATCTTTCTATAGTGTTGCTGGTGTTTTAGTGAGTTTAATAGTACCTGATAGTCGGAAAGGTGTGTCTTGAGGCCAGTGTCTGATGGAAGTCGCCGGCACAAGCTCAGCTGATCTCCGGTAAGTGGCGACTTTTTACCACAATTTTCTCACCGAAAACTGCTGCTTGACCGCTCTGATCCATAGTAAAGTTTCACCTCCGGGAATTTTAAACAAGGAATCACCGTGTGTTTGTGTGGCTAAAGGCTAAAAGCTTCCCAACTCCATCTTTCTACTTGGACTTCTCCGTTATTAATTGAACAAATTGCAAAAGATTCAGCAACACAGATGTCCAAAATACTGAGTAAATATGCGGTTAAAGCAGACGACTTTTAGCTGTGTGTGTGTGCGGCGCTATTTCCTGACGTACACGTCATCATTCCGCGACGTTTTCAACAAGAAAATCCACGGGAAATTTAAAATTGCAATTGAGTCAACTAAAAAGGCCGTATTGGCATGTGTTGCAATGTTAATATTTCATCATTGATATATAAACTATCAGACTCTGTGGTTGGTAGTCGTGGCTTTCAGTCGGCCTTTAAAGACTGTTGTTATTCTGGAATTTAACGGGGATCTTGTCAAACTGACGCCGTGCTGACTCCCCAAAACCCTGTGCCCTCTCGCAGGCTCTACGAGAACAAAGGAGAGGCCGACTTCATGGAGTCTTTGAGGAACCTGTTCACGTCCTTCAACGACATGATGAACAGCAACTCGGAGAACACGGGCATGGTGAAGGTAGGCCGAGCAAATAGTACTCCGATACATCCCTTGTGGCACAAAAGCTCATCCGGTTAAAGTTATTTGTTCCTCTTTGCATGTTCTTCTTTGTGTGTTCTTCCAATAAGGACTGCACATACTGTCAAATTAAGTACGTTAAATTGTAGTTGTATAATATATAGTTATATATACAGTACAGGCCACACCTCCTCCGCATTTAACGCGTTTTCTTTATTTTCATGACTATTTACGTTGTAGATTGTGACTAAAAACATCAAAACTATAAATAAACACATATGGAGTTATGTACCTAAATAAAAAAAAAAGGTGACATAACTGAAAATCTCTTTCATATTCTAGTTTCTTCAAAATAACCACTCTTGGCATTCTCTCGATGAGCTTCAAGAGGTAGTCACCTGAAATGGTTTTCACTTCACAAGTCTGCTTGTAGCTCATGGAGAGAATGCCAAGAGTGTGCAAAGCAGTAATCAGAGCAAGAAGGTGGCTATTTTGAAGAAACTTTTTCAGTTATTTCACCTTTTTTTGTGAAGTACATGTGTTTATTCATAGTTTTGATGGTTTCAGTGACAATCTACCACGTAAATAGTCATGAAAATAAAGAAAATGCGTTGAATAAGGTGGTGTGTCCTGTACTATATATATATATTAGGGCTGGGCAACGATTAAAAATTTTAATCGAAGTTAATCGCACTATTTCTCCGATTAATCGCGATTAACTGCATTGTATACGCAAAGCCCAATAATGAATTCAAAAGTAGTGTGTAGTGCACCTTTATTGGAATATTCTCCCACATGAACAAAAGCGCCAAAACATTTGTTGTGCAAACACAATTTAAATCAGTTCTTGTTAAACAGTAGCAGTTAAATAGCATATTTTATGAAAATCAACTCCAAAAAATGTAAATACAAACATTTAAGCTTATTGCCACTGCCAGGGTATTTAAGTTATCCTGTTTGTTATGGAAAATAAATATAATCTATATACAAATCTCTGAGCCACAATCATAACATCTGAACAGGCAATTTCTGAGGTAACAGCAGAAACATTTTTTTTATCAGGGATCTTATGTTTAAAAAACCTATATTATAGGTAGTGGGCTGTTTTATGGAATTTTTGATCAAATTATCCATAGTAGCAATATTAATAATGTTGTGTTTATTCTGCGTAGTGCACTTAAAATAATTATGACCATATCTAGGAATTGATATGATGGGAATTTTCCGATTGTTTGCTTGGTGCTTTGATAAACTGAAGGCATCATATACATGGTACTATATTGTGATGTTATGAGCCAGGGGAAAAAAGAACTACCCTACCCAGCATGCAACAGGAGTGAGGAGCATGCGCGGTAGCCCGGTATAGGTTGTGTCGCCATGACGGCATCTTGTATGTTGTGATATGCACGCTCTGAAAGTAAACGTTAAGAACTCAGCCAACACTCCTGGTCTGCATTATTCATAAATAGACAGACAACACATATACTCCGCTGCTTCACAGGCCGCTGGATGTAGCCGGCAAAGTATTCCCATGCTAGCTAGCCGCTCTAGCAAGCACGCGTCATTCAGTCCAAAACGGCCCGATCTATCCACATTCAGAATTGTCTGGCGGTCGTAAGTGATCCCGGAGTGACCACGCTGTAAGCCAGCCATGACATTTGCAGAATTGTCCGGTATTTTTGCCAAATGTTCCATCTTTACCAAGAGCCCCTCCACGCCGAAGTACATCCGGGAGATGCCATCTTGTTAAGAAAAGGCGTTAACAAAATAAAAGCATGTAAACAAATTACGCAAATGTGCGATAAAATAATTGTCGGCGTTAATAGATTGATGAGTTAACGCGTAATT
Source organism: Nerophis ophidion (assembly GCF_033978795.1). Taxonomy (NCBI): domain Eukaryota; kingdom Metazoa; phylum Chordata; class Actinopteri; order Syngnathiformes; family Syngnathidae; genus Nerophis; species Nerophis ophidion. The sequence goes on along the minus strand of NC_084618.1, from coordinate 6,226,058 downwards.
AACGCATTAATTTGCCCACCCCTAATATATATATATTTATGTATATATATAGGTGTATGTATATATGTATATGTTTATATGTATATATATTATATATGTATACAGGGTGATTAAAAAAGAACACACCAAAATTATTACTCGATATTTTAAAAATGAAAAACAATAGACAATCTAGCTTGAACACATCTGTTGCACATAACTTTTGAGTATTTATTTCATGATTTACAAGTGCGCACACACAGAAGGCCAGTTGGTGCCCTCACAAACGATCAGAAATCACAAAATATCCTTTTAAGGGGAACTTAACTTTTTGGGAATATTGCCTATTGTTCACAATCATAAGAGACAGGAACACAGGTGTCATTTTTTTTCTTTTTTTTTTTAGGATTCTAAAGATGATAAAAAAAGCTTTCAAGATGTGGCTAATCAGTCGTCATTGTAGCCTTCAAAGCCCCTAAAACAACTTCAAAACCCTCCATCAACGTTTGATATACACACTGCAAGTATACCTATTTATGCAGTACTGTACTAACAGACAAATTACACACAGAAGGCCAGTTGGTGCCCTCACAAACGATCAGAAATCACAAAAATCCTTTTAAGGGGAACTTAACTTTTTGGGAACATTGCCTATTGTTCACAATCATAAGAGACAGGAACACAGGTGTCATTTTTTTTTTTTTTTTTAGTATTCCAAAGATGCTAAAAAAAAGCTTGCAAGATGTGGCTAATCAGTCGTCATTGTAGCCTTCAAAGCCCCTAAAACAACTTCAAAACCCTCCATCAACGTTTGATATACACACTGCAAGTATACCTATATATGCAGTACTGCACTAACAGACAAATTACACACAGAAGGCCAGTTGGTGCCCTCACAAACGATCAGAAATCACAAAAATCCTTTTCAGGGGAACTTAACTTTTTGGGAATATTGCCTATTGTTCACAATCATAAGAGACAGGAACACAGGTGTCTTTTTTTTTTTTTAGGATTCTAAAGATGATAAAAAAAAAGCTTGCAAGATGTGGCTAATCAGTTGTCATTGTAGCCTTCAAAGCCCCTAAAACAACTTCAAAACCCTCCATCAACGTTTGATATACACACTGCAAGTATACCTATATATGCAGTACTGCACTAACAGACAAATTACACACAGAAGGCCAGTTGGTGCCCTCACAAACGATCAGAAATCACAAAAATCCTTTTCAGGGGAACTTAACTTTTTGGGAATATTGCCTATTGTTCACAATCATAAGAGACAGGAACACAGGTGTCTTTTTTTTTTTTTAGGATTCTAAAGATGATAAAAAAAAAGCTTGCAAGATGTGGCTAATCAGTTGTCATTGTAGCCTTCAAAGCCCCTAAAACAACTTCAAAACCCTCCATCAACGTTTGATATACACACTGCAAGTATACCTATATATGCAGTACTGTACTAACAGACAAATTACACACAGAAGGCCAGTTGGTGCCCTCACAAACGATCAGAAATCACAAAAATCCTTTTAAGGGGAACTTAACTTTTTGGGAATATTGCCTATTGTTCACAATCATGAGAGACAGGAACACAGGTGTCATTTTTTTTTTTTTTTAGGATTCTAAAGATGATAAAAAAAAGCTTGCAAGATGTGGCTAATCAGTCGTCATTGTAGCCTTCAAAGCCCCTAAAACAACTTCAAAACCCTCCATCAACGTTTGATATACACACTGCAAGTATACCTATATATGCAGTACTGCACTAACAGACAAATTACACACAGAAGGCCAGTTGGTGCCCTCACAAACGATCAGAAATCACAAAAATCCTTTTAAGGGGAACTTAACTTTTTGGGAATATTGCCTATTGTTCACAATCATAAGAGACAGGAACACAGGTGTCATTTTTTTTTTTTTTTTAGGATTCTAAAGATGATAAAAAAAAAGCTTGCAAGATGTGGCTAATCAGTCGTCATTGTAGCGTTCAAAGCCCCTAAAACAACTTCAAAACCCTCCATCAACGTTTGATATACACACTGCAAGTATACCTATTTATGCAGTACTGCACTAACAGACAAATTTCACATAGAAGGCCAGTTGGTGCCCTCACAAACGATCAGAAATCACAAAAATCCTTTTAAGGGGAACTTAACTTTTTGGGAACATTGCCTATTGTTCACAATCATAAGAGACAGGAACACAGGTGTCATTTTTTTTTTTTTTTTTTAGGATTCTAAAGATGATAAAAAAAAAGCTTGCAAGATGGGGCTAATCAGTCGTCATTGTAGCCTTCAAAGCCCCTAAAACAACTTCAAAACCCTCCATCAACGTTTGATATACACACTGCAAGTATACCTATACATGCAGTACTGCACTAACAGACGAATTACACACAGAAGGCCAGTTGGTGCCCTCACAAATGATCAGAAATCACAAAAATCCTTTTAAGGGGAACTTAACTTTTTGGGAATATTGCCTATTGTTCACAATCATAAGAGACAGGAACACAGGTGTCATTTTTTTTTTTTAGGATTCTAAAGATGATAAAAAAAAGCTTGCAAGATGTGGCTAATCAGTTGTCATTGTAGCCTTCAAAGCCCCTAAAACAACTTCAAAACCCTCCATCAACGTTTGATATACACACTGCAAGTATACCTATAAATGCAGTACTGCACTAACAGACAAATTACACACAGGTCAGTTGGTGCCCTCACAAACGATCAGAAATCACAAAAATCCTTTTAAGGGGAACTTAACTTTTTGGGAATATTGCCTATTGTTCACAATCATGAGAGACAGGAACACAGGTGTCATTTTTTTTAATTTTTTTAGGATTCTAAAGATGATTAAAAAAAGCTTGCAAGATGTGGCTAATCAGTCGTCATTGTAGCCTTCAAAGCCCCTAAAACAACTTCAAAACCCTCCATCAACGTTTGATATACACACTGCAAGTATACCTATTTATGCAGTACTGCACTAACAGACAAATTTCACATAGAAGGCCAGTTGGTGCCCTCACAAACGATCAGAAATCACAAAAATCATTTTAAGGGGAACTTAACTTTTTGGGAATATTGCCTATTGTTCACAATCATGAGAGACAGGAACACAGGTGTCATTTTTTTTTTTTTTTTTAGGATTCTAAAGATGATAAAAAAAAAGCTTGCAAGATGTCGTCATTGTAGCCTTCAAAGCCCCTAAAACACGGGTGCCCATTACGTCGATCGCGATCGACTGGTCGATCTCGGAGGGTGTGTCAGTCGATCTCAAGCCAGGCATTAAAAAATAGACATAAAAATGAGCAATCATCAATCATACCAAGACTTCACTTTCGTCAGTTGTTTGACATTCTCGGCACCCGAGGATCTTGTGAGATGACGCTGGCTGCTGCCAGCTCATATTTAAGAAAAAAATCACTAACAGGGCGGACGCAGAGAAACACATTTTATTTCTAGAGACTCCGTACCTACTGTCAAAACTCTAAAGACCGACTGCACAGTTCCTGTCTTCACCATAAAAGACCTGTTTCATCCTGCCTGTGCTAACAAAATAAGAGTCTCAGAAAGCTAGCGTGCACAAGCTAGCAAGCTACGGAGTTTGATGCCAATGTATTTCTCCCCCGCCCTCAGCGACCGCTTTCTCACTTGCTTGCCCACCCGCACTCTCACCTGCTGCCAGACATTAAAGGGCCACACACACATATGCTACTCTCATAACAAAGTGTTTAAAAACGAGTATGCAAGTTGGACAAATGAGATGCCAAATCCAACCACTTTCATGTGGTATTGGACAGAAAGGAGGACTTTTTTTTTCCTCCATTTGAAAATGTGGGCGTTATCATCATTACTGTCTGATTCCAATCAATGCAAGTCATCAGAATCAGGTAATACACCAACTTATATTCTTGTCTTCATGAAAGAAAGGAATCTATGTGTGTTAAACATGCTTGTATTATCATTAAACACAATTAACTTGTTAACAAAAATGTCTCTTTCATAAATAAATAAATATAAATTATATACATACATATATATACATACATATATATATATATATATATATACATACATACATATATATATATATATATATACATATATATATCAATCAATCAACACGCCGGATTTTAGTCAGCTGGAGGCGTGTCTTAATGAAATTAAACAATGGATGTCCGCTAACTTTTTGCAACTCAACGCCAGAAAAACGGAAATGCTGATTATCGGTCCTGCTAGACACCGAACTCTATTTAATAATACAACTCTAACATTTGACAACCAAACAATTAAACAAGGCGACACGGTAAAGAATCTGGGTATTATCTTCGACCCAACTCTCTCCTTTGAGGCACACATTAAAAGCGTTACTAAAATGGCCTTCTTTCATCTCCGTAACGTTGCTAAAATTCGCTCCATTGATTAAATAGGAATGAGGTAGATATCCTCGACTTGGTCAATTGAAAAGTAGCTCGCCTGCGGAAAAAGTGTGGGCACCCCTGGTCTAAAACAACTTCAAAACCCTCCATCAACGTTTAATATACACACTGCAAGTATACTTATATATGCAGTACTGCACTAACAGACTAATTATTTAATATGTACAATATTTACTGTATTTTGGTGATTTTCGCATCCATCCATCCATCCATTTTCTACCGCTTATTCCCTTTTGGGGACGCGGGGGGCGCTGGCGTTTATCTCAATCAATCAATCAATCAATCAATGTTCATTTATATAGCCCCAAATCACAAATGTCTCAAAGGACTGCACAAATCATTACGACTACAACATCCTCGGAAGAACCCACAAAAGGGCAAGGAAAACTCACACCCAGTGGGCAGGGAGAATTCACATCCAGTGGAACGCCAGTGACAATGCTGACTATGAGAAACCTTGGAGAGGACCTCAGATGTGGGCAACCCCCCCCCCCTCTAGGGGACCGAAAGCAATGGATGTCGAGCGGGTCCAACATGATACTGTGAAAGTTCAATCCATAGTGGCTCCAAGACAGCAGCGAGAGTCCCGTCCACAGGAAACCATCTCAAGCGGATCAGCAGCGTAGAGATGTCCCCAACCGATACAGGCGAGCGGTCCATCCTGGGTCCCGACGAGCGGTCCATCCTGGGTCTCGACTCTGGACAGCCAGTACTTCATCCATGGTCATCGGACCGGACCCCCTCCACAAGGGAGGGGGGGGACATAGGAGAAAGAAAAGAAGCGGCAGATCAACTGGTCTAAAAAGGAGGTCTATTTAAAGGCTACAATCGGCGGTTTAGCTCAGTTGGTAGAGTGGCCGTGCCAGCAACTTTAGGGTTGTAGGTTCGATTCCCGCTTCTGCCATCCTAGTCACTGCCGTTGTGTCCTTGGGCAAGACACTTTACCCACCTGCTCCCAGTGCCACCCACACTGGTTTGAATGTAACTTAGATATTGGGTTTCACTATGTAAAGCACTTTGAGTCACTTGAGAAAAAGCGCTATATAAATATAATTCACTTCACTTCACAAGGACGGCGTGGCGCAGTGGGAGAGTGGCCGTGCGCAACCCGAGCGTCCCTGGTTCAAATCCCACCTAGTACCAACCTCGTCACGTCCGTTGTGTCCTGAGCAAGACACTTCACCCTTGCTCCTGATGGGTGCTGGTTGGCGCCTTGCATGGCAGCTCCCTCCATCAGTGTGTGAATGAGTGTGTGAATGTGTGTGTGAATGGGTAAATGTGGAAGTAGTGTCAAAGCGCTTTGAGTACCTTGAAGGTAGAAAAGCGCTATACAAGTACAACCCATTTATCATTTATCATTTACAATCGGGCGGAAGGCGGGGTACACCCTGGACAAGTCGCCACCTCATCGCAGGGCCAACACAGATAGACAGACAACATTCACACTCACATTCACACACTAGGGCCAATTTAGTGTTGCCAATCAACCTATCCCCAGGTGCATGTCTTTGGAAGTGGGAGGAAGCCGGAGTACCCGGAGGGAACCCACGCATTCACGGGGAGAGCATGCAAACTCCACATAGAAAGATCCCGAGCCTGGATTTGAACCCAGGACTGCAGGACTTTCGTATTGTGAGGCAGACGCACTAACCCCTCTGCCACCGTGAAGCCTGATTTTCACATTACCTCAGCATTTATTTCCGTGGCCAAAGCAACACACTTCCATCTTCCGGAAAGAAACTTGTAATCCTACTTCCGGGAACATACGTGTGTGGGTTTTAATCATGGCGGCCTTGGTAACAGTGTTTTTTCGACAAATAAGGGTATACAAAATTAATGGTGCGTTCGTACACAGAAACATGCTTAGGCATATTTGGCTCGATCTAAAAGTTCGTCAATCGAAACGGAGTTCCAAAGTCAAGGTTCCACTATTTTTCTTTCACATGTGTGTTTTGTGTCCTTTATGAAGTTTGATGTTGATCAGAGCATTTTGATATCTTACATCTCACAGTATGTGTCGTCCAAACATTGAAGAAGAACCGTTCATCGCAACAAACTGTTTGTTTGTCCTCTACCTGTACTTCTTTACCTGTTATTTCCTTTCTCTTTTTTCCTTTCCATCCTTCTGACCTTCACTGTCCTGTGAACTGGGGTCTCCTCTGGCTTTCTGCTCTTTAGCTGCTCCTGAAGGTATTTATCTCGCCATCTTTTGCCCCCAACTCTCTCTCTCTCTCTATAGATACAGTATGTACTTCATGTGTTTCTCATCCTTGAACCCTGAGCAAACTGCATCTGCGCTTTGAGATAATACGATCACCAGGTGGAGTCACCTTGGCAGCAGAACCGTGTGCACGCTCAACCATACTCGACGCTCCAGATGCAATTAGGAAGCACTTGCTGTGTAATTGCGTGCCATACAAGGCTTTACTGTTGCTGAATTAAAAACTGATCCGGAGCAAAAGCCTCTAAGTTCCTTGATCGGAGATTAACTGATTGAACAGGAGCTTTATTCCTCTTGAAACAATAATACATGTCTAAACTTAATTAGCAGAGGTTGCAATTGACCGGTTTGCTGCAGAAATGGAAAAACAGGAAGTACATTACTGTGGTCGTTTGAAATGTAATGCTAACGCAACACCAGGCACTTCACCTGAAAGAGGTCTCTTCCGTTCTAGTTCAACTCCAACCGACCTCGCTTTGCACCTTGGCAACTAACAAGGCCTTCCCCGAACTGTTCCCATTATGTCGGAAGCATACGATTACTTGATAATTAGGATGACGGATCAAAACTGAAGGATGGATTTAGGATGGTGAGTAGTTTTATTCATTTTGAACAATGATAAGTAACATTAAGCAACAGAGGGTACAAGTGGACAAAGTGCTGCTTAAATAGGCTGCAGAATCAAAACAGGAAGTGCACGTCCTCATACATGCCAACCTTGAGACCTCCGAATTCCGGAGATGGAGGGGGGGTGTTGAGGTAGCGGGGGGTGTATATATTTTCAAGTATTTTTTAAATAATATCTATATATATATATATATTAGGGCTGGGTAACGATTAAAAATTTTAATCGAAGTTAATCGCACTATTTCTCCGATTAATCACGATTAACTGCATTGTATACGCAAAGCCCAATAATGAATTCAAAAGTAGTGTGTAGTGCACCTTTATTGGAATATTCTCCCACATGAACAAAAGCGCCAAAACATTTGTTGTGCAAACACAATTTAAATCAGTCCTTGTTAAACAGTAGCAGTTAAATAGCATATTTGATGAAAATCAACTCCAAAAATGTAAATACAAACATTTAAGCTTATTGCCACTGCCAGGGTATTTAAGTTATCCTGTTTGTTATGGAAAATAAATATAATCTACATACAAATCTCTGAGCCACAATCATAACATCTGAACAGGCAATTTCTGAGGTAACAGCAGAAACATTTTTTTTTATCAGGGATCTTATGTTTAAAAAACCTATATTATAGGTAGTGGGCTGTTTTAGGGAATTTTTGATTAAATTATCCTTAGTAGCAATATTAATAATGTTGTGTTTATTCTGCGTAGTGCACTTAAAATAATTATGACCATATCTAGGAATTGATATGATGGGAATTTTCCGATTGTTTGCTTGGTGCTTTGATAAACTGAAGGCATCATATACATGGTACTATATTGTGATGTTATGAGCCAGGGAATAAAAGAACTACCCTGCCCAGCATGCAACAGGAGTGAGGAGCATGCGTGGTAGCCCGGTATAGGTTGTGTCGCCATGACGACATCTTGTATGTTGTGATATGCACGCTCTGAAAGTAAACGTTAAGAACTCAGCCAACACTCCTGGTCTGCATTATTCATAAATAGACAGACAACACATATACTCCGCTGCTTCACAGGCCGCTGGATGTAGCCGGCAAAGTATTCCCATGCTAGCTAGCCGGTCTAGCAAGCACGCCTCATTCAGTCCAAAACGGCCCGATCTATCCACATTCAGAATTGTCTGGCGGTCGTAAGTGATCCCGGAGTGACCACGCTGTAAGCCAGCCATGAAATTTGCAGAATTGTCCGCTATTTTTGCCAAATGTTCCATCTTTACCAAGAGCCCCTCCACGCCGGGCGACGCCATCTTGTTAAGAAAAGGCGTTAACAAAATAAAAGCATGTAAACAACATACGCAAATGTGCGATAAAATAATTGTCGGCGTTAATAGATTGATGAGTTAACTCATAACTAACGCGTTAATTTGCCCACCCCTAATATATATATATATATATATATATATATATATATATATATATATATATATATATATATATATATTCATTGAACAATTGCAAAAGATTCAGCAACACAGATGTCCAGAACACTGTGGAACTATGCAATGAAAACAGACGACGGTGCTGGAACAAAATGTCCTCTACAATGCGTGACGACACGTGCACACGTCGTCATACCGCAACGTGTCAGCAGGATACTTCGGCGCGAAATTTAAAGTTGCAATTTAGTAAACTAAAAAGGCCGTATTGGCACGTGTTGCAATGTTAATATTTCATCATTGATATATAAACTATCAGACTGCGTGGTCGCTAGTAGTGGCTTTCAGTAGGCCTTTAGGAGGGACCTGAAGGATAGATTTTCGATCTACAGTAGTTAACATTAATTAACAGAAGGCACACGTAATTGTGGACACACGAATATGCTGCCTAAATGGGCTGCAGAATCCAACAGGAAGTGCTTGTCCTGTGGCAGTTCCAATATGTGTTGCAAATTCACATCTCAAATCTCCTAAACTCCCTTCCTCCTGTGTTTTTTAACTTAAAACAGGAGTTTGCTGCCTAAACGGGTTGCAGATTCAAAACAGGAAGTGCATCTTCTGAAGCAGTTTTAACATGTAGTGCTTATTTTAATGTAGCCATAAATCTATCATCTCCCGAACTCCCTTCCTGCCTTGTTTTGTATCTTGGGAACGGTAGTTTGCTGCCTAAACAGGCTGCAGAATTCAAAACAGGGAATGGATCTTCTGAAGCAGTTTTAACAGGTAGTGCTTATTTTAATGTAACCGCCAATATATCATCTCCCAATCTCCCTTACTACCTTGTTTTTATCTTGGGAACGGTAATTTGCTGCCTAAACGGGCTGCAGAATTCAAAACAGGGAATGGGTCTTCTGAAGCAGTTTTAACAGGTAGTGCTTATTTTAATGTAGCCATAAATCTATCATCTCCCGAACTCCCTTCCTACCTTGCTTGTATCTTGGAAACCGCAGTTTACTGCCTAAATGGGCTGTAAATTCAAGTAGCCATTCTAACGTGAAGTAATTTTTCTCTAACTGACATCTATAATCGACGTCTTTAAGCTACATTTAAACAAGTGAGAGTGGCACTGGGAGCACATGGGTATGGTGTCTTGCCTAAGGACACAACAGCAGTCACTAGGATGGCGGAAGCGGGAATCGAACCTAGAATCCTTAATACAGCCGCTCCACATCTCTCACCACGCTGCTGTATAGTGCTATTTCAACATGTTGCTGTAAATCTGTAATCCCCTAAACGTCCTCCCTACCTTGCTTTGTACCTTGAGAACATTAGTTTGCTGCCTAAACGGGCTGCAAAAGCAAACCAGGAAGTGCATAGTCTGTTGTGTTAATCAGTTCTAAGATAGAGTGCTAATTCAAGATGTAGCATTTGAAATTTCCCCATTCTCCCTTCCTACCTTGTACCTTGGGAACAGCAGTTTGCTGCCTAAACGGGCTGCAGAATGAAACCGTAAATCTGTAATCTCCCAAACGTCCTTCCTACTTTGTTTTGTACCTTGAAAACATTAGTTTGATACCTAAATGGGCTGCGGAATCAAAACGGAAAATGCTTCTCCTAAAGCAGTTTTAATATGTAGCGCTAATTCAACACGTAGCCTTAAATCCAAAATCTCGTACCTTGGAAACAGTAGATTGCTGCCTAAATGGGCTGCAGAATAAAAACAGGAAGTTGCATCCTCTGAAGCAATTATTTGATACAGTTGTACTTCAACATGTAACTGTGCATTTGAAATGTACCAGTTTCCTACCTCAAGGACAACAGTTTGCTGCCTAAACGGGCTGCAAATGCCAAACAGGAAGTGCATAGTCTGTTGTGCTAATTTAACCTGCAGCCGTAAATCAGTTCTAAGATAGAGTGCTAATTCAAGATGTAGCATTTGAAATTTCCCCATTCTCCCTTCCGACCTTGTACCTTGGGAACAGCAGTTTGCTGCCTAAACGGGCTGCAAAATGAAACCAGGACGTGCATGTCATGTTGCAGTTCTAACATGTAGTGCTACTTCAACATGCAGCAGTAAATCCATAATCTCCTAAACTCCCTTCCTTCCTTGCTTTGTATTTAGGGAAGAGTAGTTTGCTGCCTAAACGGGCTGCAAAACCGGAAGTGCATATTCTGTTGTGTTAATTCAATAAACAGCCGTAAATCAGTTCTAAGATAGTGTTAATTCAAGATGTAGCATTTGAAATTTCCCCATTCTCCCTTCCTACCTTGTACCTTGGGAACAGCAGTTTTCTGCCTAAACGGGCTGCAGAATGAAACCAGGACGTGCATGTCATGTTGCAGTTCTAACATGTAGTGCTACTTCAACATGCAGCAGTAAATCTATAATCTCCTAAACTCCCTTCCTACCTTGCTTTGTATTTGGGGAAGAGTAGTTTGCTGCCTAAACGGGCTGCAAAAGCAAAACAGGAAGTGCATAGTCTGTTGTGCTAATTCAACATGCAGCCGTAAATCAGTTCTAAGTTAGAGTGCTAATTCAAGATGTAGCATTTGAAATTTCCCCATTCTCCCTTCCTACCTTGTACCTTGGGAACAGCAGTTTGCTGCCTAAACGGGCTGCAGAATGAAACCAGGACGTGCATGTCATGTTGCAGTTCTAACATGTAGTGCTACTTCAACATGCAGCTTTAAATCCATAATCTCCTAAACTCCCCTCCTACCTTGCTTTGTATTTGCGGAAGAGTAGTTTGCTGCCTAAACGGGCTGCAAAAGCAAAACAGGAAGTGCATATCCTGTTGTGTTAATTCAATAAGCAGCCCTAAATCTGTAATCTCCCAAACGTCCTTCCTACCTTGCTTTGTACCTTGAGAACATTAGTTTGATGCCTAAATGGGCTGCGAAATCAAAACGGAAAATGCTTCTCCTAAAGCAGTTTTAACATGTAGCGCTAATTCAACACGTAGCCTTAAATCCATAAACTCGTACCTTGGGAACAGTAGATTGCTGCCTAAATGGGCTGCAGAATAAAAACAGGAAGTTGCATCCTCTGAAGCAATTATTTGATACAGTTGTACTTCAACATGTAACTGTGCATTTGACATTTACCAGTTTCCTACCTCAGGGACAACAGTTCGCTGCCTAAACGGGCTGCAAAAGCAAAACAGGAAGTGCATAGTCTGTTGTGCTAATTCAACATGCAGCCGTAAATCAGTTCTAAGATAGTGTTAATTCAAGATGTAGCATTTGAAATTTCCCCATTCTCCCTTCCTACCTTGTACCTTGGGAACAGCAGTTTGCTGCCTAAACGGGCTGCAGAATGAAACCAGGACGTGCATGTCATGTTGCAGTTCTAACATGTAGTGCTACTTCAACATTCTGAAGTAAATCCATAATCTCCTAAACTCCCTTCTTACCTTGCTTTGTATTTGGGCAACAGTAGTTTGCTGCCTAAACGGGCTGCAAAAGCAAAACAGGAAGTGCATATCCTGTTGTGTTAATTCAATAAACAGCCGTAAATCAGTTCTAAGATAGAGTGCTAATTCAAGATGTAGCATTTGAAATTTCCCCATTCTCCCTTCCTACCTTGTACCTTGGGAACAGCAATTTGCTGCCTAAACGGGCTGCAAAATGAAACCAGGACGTGCATGTCATGTTGCAGTTCTAACATGTAGTGCTACTTCAACATGCAGAAGTAAATCCATAATCTCCTAAATTCCCCTCCTACCTTGCTTTGTATTTGGGGAAGAATAGTTTGCTGCCTAAACGGGCTGCAAAAGCAAGACAGGAAGTGCATATTCTGTTGTGCTAATTCAACATGCAGCCGTAAATCAGTTCAAAGATAGAGTGTTAATTCAAGATGTAGCATTTGAAATTTCCCCATTCTCCCTTCCTACCTTGTACCTTGGGAACAGCAGTTTGCTGCCTAAACGGGCTGCAGAATGAAACCAGGACGTGCATGTCATGTTGCAGTTCTAACATGTAGTGCTACTTCAACATGCAGAAGTAAATCCATAATCTCCTAAACTCTCCTCCTACCTTGCTTTGTATTTGCGGAAGAGTAGTTTGCTGCCTAAACGGGCTGTAAAAGCAAGACAGGAAGTGCATATTCTGTTGTGTTAATTCAATAAACAGCCGTAAATCAGTTCTAAGATAGAGTGCTAATTCAAGATGTAGCATTTGAAATTTCCCCATTCTCCCTTCCTACCTTGTACCTTGGGAACAGCAGTTTGCTGCCTAAACGGGCTGCAGAATGAAACCAGGACGTGCATGTCATGTTGCAGTTCTAACATGTAGTGCTACTTCAACATGCAGCAGTAAATCCATAATCTCCTAAACTCCCTTCCTACCTTGCTTTGTATTTGGGGAAGAGTAGTTTGCTGCCTAAACGGGCTGCAAAAGCAAACCAGGAAGTGCATATTCTGTTTTGCTAATTCAACATGCAGCCGTAAATCTGTAATCTCCCAAACGTCCTTCCTACCTTGCTTTGTACCTTGAGAACATTAGTTTGATGCCTAAATGGGCTGCGGAATCAAAACGGAAAATGCTTCTCCTAAAGCAGTTTTAACATGTAGCGCTAATTCAACACGTAGCCTTAAATCCATAATCTCGTACCTTGGGAACAGTAGATTGCTGCCTAAATGGGCTGCAGAATAAAAACAGGAAGTTGCATCCTCTGAAGCAATTATTTGATACAGTTGTACTTCAACATGTAACTGTGCATTTGAAATTTCCCAGTTTCCTACCTCAAGGACAACAGTTTGCTGCCTAAACGGGCTGCAAAAGCAAAACCGGAAGTGCATATTCTGTTGTATTAATTCAATAAGCAGCCGTAAATCAGTTCTAAGATAGTGTTAATTCAAGATGTAGCATTTGAAATTTCCCCATTCTCCCTTCCTACCTTGTACCTTGGGAACAGCAGCTTGCTGCCTAAACGGGCTGTGGAATGAAACCAGGACGTGCATGTCATGTTGCAGTTCTAACATGTAGTGCTACTTCAACATGCAGCAGTAAATCCATAATCTCCTAAACTCCCTTCCTACCTTGCTTTGTATTTGGGGAAGAGTAGTTTGCTGCCTAAACGGGCTGCAAAAGCAAAACAGGAAGTGCATAGTCTGTTGTGCTAATTCAACATGCAGCCGTAAATCAGTTCTAAGATAGAGTGCTAATTCAAGATGTAGCATTTGAAATTTCCCCATTCTCCCTTCCTACCTTGTACCTTGGGAACAGCAGTTTGCTGCCTAAACGGGCTGCAGAATAAAAATGACAAAGTACAAGGTTTCCAGTGAACGTTTTACCCACCTAACTACTTGATATTGAGTTGAAAATGATCTTATTTTTTCTCCTTCTTCTTCCAGGGCGCCGCACTTAAATACATTCCTACCATCGTCAATGACGTCAAGCTGGTGTTTGACCCAAAGGAACTAAGGTAAGAAAAAGCAGTGTCACTTTCATTAATGCAATTATGTGCCGTTTCAAGACAAACTGAGCAAAAAACGCCACATAAAACCGTAACGAACCAAACTCCTCATGTGAAAGACTATGTCCTGATTGGATGTCCTTCATCTGTAGTGTTTAAAAAAAAAAAAAAAAAGACAAGGTCCTCATTCTTAGTCTCCTACAGTAAAGAAGACGGTGGGTTCAGTGCACTTTCCAGCTCTCTGCACTGTTTGGTTCCGTTTTATTCAAATGTGCAGACAGCAATCTTAATCCAATAAACCTTTGTTAAATCTAGCAAATATTTGGTCTGACGTGGTAGTCCTGGCTGTGCATCAGGGAAATGAATACTCCAGCCAATCAGCAGCAAGAGCAGTGTGCAAATGACTAAAGTTGTCCTCTTATGTCGTAGAGCAGGCGAGCTACTTTTCAATTGAGCAACTCGAGGGGATCTACCTCATTTATATATATCATTTATATTTATTTATTTATGAAAGAGACATTTTTGTAAACAAGTTAAATGTGTTTAATGATAATACAAGCATGTGTAACACATATAGATGTCTTTCTTTCACGAAGACAAGAATATAAGTTGGTGTATTACCTGATTCTGATGACTTGCATTGATTGGAATCAGACAGTAATGATGATAACGCCCACATTTTCAAATGGAGGAGAAAAAAAGTTGTCCTTTCTGTACAATACCACATGAAAGTGGTTGGTTTTTTGGCATCTAATTCATCCAGCTTCCATACACTTTACAAGAAAAACATTGGCGGCAAATTCCGTAGCTTGCTTGATTGACATTCACGGCACCCGAGGGTCTTGTGAGATGACGCTGGCTGCTGCCAGTTCATTATTATGAAAAAATTACAGAGAGGAAGGAGAGAAACACTTTTTATTTCAACAGACTTTCGCGCCGTCCCTTCCGTCAAAACTCTAAAGGCCGACTGCACATTTCCTATCTTCACAATAAAAGCCCTGCTTCATGCTGCCTGCGCTAACAAAATAAGAGTCTCGGAAAACTGGCGTGCACAAGTGATGTGCACGCCAGCTTTCTGAGGGATGGCTTGTGCACGCCAGTTTTCCGAGACTCTGTATTTAGTTAGCGCAGGCAGCATGAAGCAGGGCTTTTATTGTGAAGATAGGAAATGTGCAGTCGGCCTTTAGAGTTTTGACGGAAGGTACGGCGCGAGAGTCTGTTGAAATAAAAAGTGTTTCTCGCCTTCCTCTCATATTTTCATAATAATGATCTTGCAGCAGCCAGCGTCATCTCACAAGACCCTCCGGTACCGTGAATGTCATTTAAGTGACGTCTTGGTGAAGATTGATGATCACTCATTTTTAGGTCTATTTTTTTTAAAAGCCTGGCTGGAGATCAACTGACACACCCCCCGCGGTCGACTGGTAGCTCGCGATCGACGTAATGGGCACCCCTGTCGTTTGAACGATTTGAACCGTATTGATGTTGAGAGATACATCTAAGGGTGGGATTTCAGATTGCTGCTAAAATATCTGTATTTTCCGTACCATAGGGCGCACCGGATTATAAGGCGCACTGCCAATGAATCGTATAGTTTCGATCTCTTTTTATATATAAGCCGCACCAGATTATAGGGCGCATTAACCTCTTAAGGCTACTTGGGCTTATTGGACCCTAAGAGAAATAAAAAATAAAAAATCATCTTTTAATATGATGTACTTAGTCCATAAGTACACAAACGTGTACTTCATGTGTAGTGACATGCACATTTTTTTTTCCACTTTTTTTTCCAAATTCCATTGTATGTTATACTCTTCTGACACCACCAGGTAGCAGAATAAGTGTCAATATGTCGGCATAAGACCCCAATTCAGTAGTGTACACAATTTTGGAAATAAGAGCTGAAAGGTGCTGTCCGCCTTGAGCGGTTAAAGGAGTCATATTTTTTTTCTAAATGTAAAGCACGTCCTTGTGGTCTACATAACATATAATGGTGGTTCTTTGGTCAAAATTTTGCGTGGATGATGTTTTACGAATCATCCTCAAGCCGTTTTCCGACAGTCGCTTCAGGATTGCGCCGTTTTGTGGGCGGTCTTATTGACGTGGCTCACCTTCGACAGCGTCTTCTCCCCTTCATCTTTGTTGTAGCGGTGTAGCGTGCAAGGACGGGAGTGGAAGAAGTGTCAAAAGATGGAGCTAATTGTTTTAATGACATTCAGACTTCAATCAAGGGACAAGTGGTAGGAAATGGATGGATGTGTTTGATTGATTGAAACTTTTTTTAGTAGATTGCTCAGTACAGTACATATTCCGTACAATTGAGCACTAAATGGTAACACCCGAATACGTTTTTCAATTTGTTTAAGTCGTAAATCAATTCATGGTAACAGAGCAGCATCTCCTCATTCGCAAACAACAACAACAACAAATGTGTCCTGTGAAAACCCGTCCGACCGGAACTCTCTAATAACTAAAGTTCCTTGGATGAATAATGTAAACTCACTACACCGGTATGTTTTAGTGCCTTCATGGCGAGCTTACTGACAGATATAAGAACTTTACACTACTTTATATTACAAATAGCAACAGTGGAGGATGAATGTCCCATAACAAGATAGAGAAAAAGAAGAAGCTTATCGACGATGGTGTCGACAAGGACTACAATGGCGGAAGCGCGCAATTTTTTGGGATTTATGCAGACCCCAAATACAGACCAGCAGGTACCAGAAGGTAGGAAAAGTTGCTTTTGCGTAATGTTGTGAAAACTAAATGCCAGATAATGTCTTAGCTTATACACACACCATAATAATACTCGTATGTTTAAAGAGCCGACAATCCATCAAGCGGCGCGGCTTCATAGCTTACCAAAGTCGTACCAAAATATTTTGTTGGATTTTCATCAAGTGTTCTTTTAAGGCTAAGGTAAATTATATCGAGATATATATCATGTATCGTGACATGATTTTTGAGCGCCGCGTATAATGTGAAGTGAAGTGAATTATATTTATATAGCGCTTTTCTCTAGTGACTCAAAGCGCTTTACATAGTGAAACCCAATATCTAAGTTACATTTAAACCAGTGTGGGTGGCACTGGGAGCAGGTGGGTAAAGTGTCTTGCCCAAGGACACAACGGCAGTGACTAGGATGGCGGAAGTGGGAATCGAACCTGCAACCCCCAAGTTGCTGGCACGGCCACTCTACCAACCGAGCTATATCGCCCCAATGTTCTATATTTTCAATGGGGGCTTCACGGTGGCAGAGGGGTTAGTGCGTCTGCCTTACAATACGAAGTTCCTGCAGTCCTGGGTTCAAATCCAGGCTTGGGATCTTTCTGTGTGGAGTTTGCATGTTCTCTCCGTGAATGCGTGGGTTCCCTCCGGGTACTCCGGCTTCCTCCCACTTCCAAAAACATGCACCTGGGGATAGGTTGGTTGGCAACACTAAATTGGTTTGAATGTGAGTGTGAATGTTGTCTGTCTATCTGTGTTGGCCCTGCGATGAGGTGGCGACTTGTCCAGGGTGTACCCCGCCTTCCGCCCGATTGTAGCTGAGATAGGCGCCAGCGCCCCCCGCGACCCCAAAAGGGAATAAGCGGTAGAAAATGGATGGATGGACATAAAAAATGTTGGTGTTGTTTACTTGAGTCATATTGCAGTCTACACATGTTCTTATGTGTGACTGCCATCTACTGGTCACACTTATCATTAGACAATGAAGTACCATGAATTGATTAACGTGGACACTGACTTAAACAAGTTTAGTGGTCAATTGTACGGGATATGTACTGTAGTGTGCAATCTACTAATACAAGTTTCAATCAATCAATCAATCAATCAATCAAAACCATGTACCAAATAAAATGGCTTCGAGGTCAGTAAGCAAAACCAGAATTATTCCGTACATTGGGCGCACTGGGTTACAAGGCCACTGTTGAGTTTTGAGGGGAAAAAAAGGATTTTAAGTGTGCCTTATAGTCCGGAAAATACGGTACGCGGTACCGTTTTACAGGTGAACTTAATTTGACTTCTCAACTTTTGAATGTCCCTGTGAGGAGGTAGCGGCTTGTCCAGGGTGTACACTGCCTTCCGCCCAATTGTAGCTGAGGTAGGCACCAGCGCCCCCCGCGACCCCAAAGGGAATAGGCGGTAGAAAATGGATGGATGGATGGATGGAACTTTTGAATGCACGTGTCCAACAGTTAAAATGATCATTACCAATGGCACAACGTCTAATACGGAGCTTCTTAGCAAGATTGTAATTTCCCAGATAAGCATGTAGTAAGCTGCTCTGTAACCCTTTGCTATACCGACTCTACACGTCGTAATAGCAAACCTTCCCAACATATTAAGCAACCAATTCCCCAAAATGAAAATTGCGCTCTAGCGCCCCCTAGGAAAAAAATTACTGACAAAACTGCATGTAACTTCTGTTAGGAATGTCATAGCGACATGAAACAAAAACTCCTATGTAGGTCTGACTTAGACCCAATTTTCATACACTCACTTCTTTCAGCAAAAATCTACAGGAAGTTGGCAAAAACCCCTTCAAAATAAAATTTTCGCAAAAAAATGCAATTTTTGCCTCTTTGCGCTGTAATTTGACCCCTTTAAAATGCTTCAAAAGTCACCAAACTTAGCGCACACATAAGGACTGGCGAATATTGCGATCCAATGCAAAAACCAAACCCCAAATCTCAAAAATAGCGCTCTAGCGCTATTTTTGAATAAAACACTGAAAAAACTGCTCCTAGGAAGAAAACACAGACAAAACTGCTTGTAACTTCCGGTAAGAATGTCGGAGAGACATGAAACAAAAACCTCTATGTAGGTCTCGCTTAGACCTACATTTCATAGATTGACAGCCCCCAACAAAAATCAACAGGAAGTTTGCAATCCCCCCTTCAAAACAAAAGTTTTGTAAAAACCGGTCACCTTTCTTCAAACATTATCTCCTCTGAGTGCGTTTGTTGTTTCGGCTTCAAACTCGCACAGGAGAGAGATTAAACCCTTCTGATTAAAAGTATAGAACAGAGTTTTGATAAGTTCTCAGGTTTTGATTTTACGCGCCTTCAAAGAACCCCTGTGCAAAGTCTCCTAAAAAATGTCATTTTTGCCTCTTTGAGCTGTTATTTGACCCCCTTAAAATGCTTCAAAACTCACCAAACTTGGCACACACATCAGGACTCGCAAAAATTGCGATCTAATGCAAAAACCAAACCCCAAATCTCAAAATTGCGCTCTAGCGCTACTTTTGAATAAAATACTGAAAAACTGCTCCTAGGAAGAAAACACAGACAAAACTGCTTGTAACTTCCGGTAAGAATGTCGGAGAGACATGAAACAAAAACTTCTATGTAGGTCTCGCTTAGACCTACATTTCATAGATTGACAACCCCCAACAAAAATCAACAGGAAGTTTGCAATCCCCCCTTCAAAACAAAAGTTTTGTAAAAACCGGTCACCTTTCTTCAAACATTATCTCCTCTGAGTGCGTTTGTTGTTTTGGCTTCAAACTCGCACAGGAGAGAGATTGAACCCTTCTGATTAAAAGTATAGAACAGAGTTTTGATAAGTTCTCAGGTTTTGATTTTACGCGCCTTCAAAGAACCCCTGTGCAAAGTCTCCTTAAAAATGTCATTTTTGCCTCTTTGAGCTGTTATTTGACCCCCTTAAAATGCTTCTAAACTCACCAAATTTGACACACACATCAGGTCTGGCAAAAATTGCGATCTGATAAAAAAAAACCTAACCTCAAAACTCAAAATTGCGCTCTACCGCCCCCCTAGGAATACAACACGGACAAACTGCTCCGAGGAAGAAAACACAGACAAAACTGCTTGTATTTTCCGGTAGGAATGTCAGAGAGACATGAAACAAAAAACACTATGTAGGTCTCACTTAGACCTACATTTTAATAATTAACATACTTTAGCAAAAATCAACAGGAAGTTTGATATTTTCACTTCAATACAACAACTGCATTACTTTCACAATGCATTAGATTCTCAAAATAGTGGCTCCAAGGCGTCTTCTAACGCTTATCCGGCCGTGGGTCTCGGGGGCAGCAGCCAAAGGCGGACCCGACCAACGCTGCTTGCAGCTTTAATTTATTTGTATCTGTATGGCAACCTGCTGATGACACTCTGAAACATTCTGAGCTCAGTGGCCACTTTGCTGTGAGAACATCCCGTTTGAAGCCTCCAAATAACGAGGTACTGTCAGCAGTTGTTAGGGCTTGTCTGGATCTCATCATGTCAAAATGTGAACAGCACGATGGAAAAAGACCCATTAAACTGATTCAACCATGACTTTTTTTTTTTTGATCCATTCATGGATAACAAAACTTTGTGAATTTTGGCTGGTATATATGAACATTAAGAGGAGGTCAATTTAATTTTACCTAAAATCAGGGCTGTAAAAGTTGGGAATTGTGCCTATTATTCACAATCCCTATGTAAGACAACAACACATTTTTCTTTGTTATGCATTCTACCTTGTAAATAAACGCTAGCAAAAGTCAGCTAACAATATAACCAATGGGTGTTGTTTTATTCCGAAAAACATCTAAGCGCTTTCATCATCGTTTTATATACATTTTGTAAGTACAAACCCCGTTTCCATATGAGTTGGGAAATTGTGTTGGATGTAAATATAAACGGAATACAATGATTTGCAAATCATTTTCAACCCATATTCAGTTGAATACGCTACAAAGACAACATATTTGATGTTTAAACTGATAAACATTTTTTTTTTTTTGCAAATAATCATTAACTTTAGAATTTGATGCCCGCAACACGTGACAAAGAAATTGGGAAAGGTGGCAATAAATGCTGATAAAGTTGAGGAATGCTCATCAAACACTTATTTGGAACATCCCACAGGTGTGCAGGCTAATTGGGAACAGGTGGGTGCCATGATTGGGTATAAAAACCGATTCCCCAAAAAATGCTCGGTCTTTCACAAGAAAGGACGGGGCGAGGTACACCCCTTTGTCCACAACTGCGTGAGCAAATAGTCAAACAGTTTAAGAACAATGTTTCTCGCAAGAAATTTAGGGATTTCAACATCTACGGTCCATAATATCATCAAAAGGTTCAGAGGATCTGGAGAAATCACTCCACGTAAGCGGCATGGCCGGGAACCAACATTTAATGACCATGACCTTCGATCCCCAAAAACCAGGGCAAAAACCAACATCAATCTCTAAATGATATCACCACATGGGCTCAGGAACACTTCAGAAAACCACTATTACGAAATACAGTTCGTTGCTACATCTGTAAGTGCAAGTTAAAGCTTTATTATGCAAAGTGAAAGCCATTTATCAACAACATCCAGAAATGCTGTCGGCTTCTCTGGGCCCGAGATCATCGACGATGGACTGATGCAAAATGGAAAAGTGTTCTGTGGTCTGACGAGTCCACATTTCAAATTGTTTTTGGAAATATTCGACATTGTGTCATCCGGACCAAAGGGGAAGCGAACCATCCAGACTGTTATCGACGCAAAGTTCAAAAGCCAGCATCTGTGATGGTATGGGGGTGCATTAGTGCCCAAGGCATGGGTAACTTACACATCTGTGAAGGCACCATTAATGCTGAAAGGTACATACAGGTTTTGGAACAACATATGCTGCCATCCAAGCGCCGTCTTTTCCATGGACGCCCCTGCTTATTTCAGCAAGACAATGCCAAACCACATTCAGCACGTGTTACAACAGCGTGGCTTGGTAAAAAAAAGAGTGCTGGTACTTTCCTGGCCCGCCTGCAGCCCAAACCTGTCTCCCATGGAAATTGTGTAGCGCATTATGAAGCGTAAAATACGACAGCTGTTGAACGACTGAAGCTCTACATAAAACAAGAATGGGAAAGAATTCCACTTTCAAAGCTTCAACAATTAGTTTCCTCAATTCCCAAACGTTTATTGAGTGTTGTTAAAAGAAAAGGTGATGTAACACAGTGGTGAACATGCCCTTTCCCAACTACTTTGGCATGTGTTGCAGCCATGAAATCCTAAGTTAATTATTATTTGCAAAAAAAAATAAATAAAGTTTATCAGTTTGAACATCAAATATGTTGTCTTTGTAGCATATTCAACTGAATATGGGTTGAAAATGATTTGCAAATCATTGTATTCTGTTTATGTTTACATCTAACACAATTTCCCAACTCATATGGAAACGGGGTTTTTATAACCCATTTACCATGTTACCATTTGGATTCTTTGTTTGGCACGTGTTCAAACATTTTGTATACCATCTCGATAACCGAGATGGTATACAAAAACCAGGGCAAAATTTAGTCAAAAGCCAAATCATACAAAAACTTCATTATTCGGTCACATCTGTTCTGGTTTCGATACATTTGTAGTGATGTAAACAGGCTGACTGAGGTTTTGTCATATTTATATACATCTACATAAAGACTGACAGGAGCTCCACCTGACAAATGTCCAAACAGCGGTACACACACCCCTTAACGGCAAATCTCAGCTTTTTTTTGTTTGTTTACCAGCCAAGCCAAAATGGCATCAGCTGCTCCTGTTAACTCCAGACCTGGCCCGCACGTCTGAGCTGGAGACTACTAAATTGAAGCCTTGTCAACTAAAGAGGCCACTTTCATTTCCTTCCAGCACCTTTTTCCTCCTCTTTCATCCACCGCTCTGCAACATAACGAGCATCCTGCCGCTCATTTAAGTTTCATTCTATATTTATTTTTCAATCAATCAATCAATGTTTACTTATATAGCCCTAAATCACTAGTGTCTCAAAGGGCTGCACAAACCACTACGACATCCTCGGTAGGCCCACATAAGGGCAAGGAAAACTCACACCCAGTGGGACGTCGGTGACAATGATGACTATGAGAACCTTGGAGAGGAGGAAAGCAATGGATGTCGAGCGGGTCTAACATGATACTGTGAAAATTCAATCCACAATGGATCCAACACAGTCGCGAGAGTCCAGTCCAAAGCGGTTCCAACACAGCAGCGAGAGTCCCGTTCACAGCGGAGCCAGCAGGAAACCATCCCAAGCGGAGGCGGATCAGCAGCGCAGAGATGTCCCCAGCCGATACACAGGCAAGCAGTACATGGCCACCGGATCGGACCGGACCCCCTCCACAAGGGAAAGTGGGACATAGAAGAAAAAGAAAAGAAACGGCAGATCAACTGGTCTAAAAAGGGAGTCTATTTAAAGGCTAGAGTATACAAATGAGTTTTAAGGTGAGACTTAAATGCTTCTACTGAGGTGGCATCTCGAACTGTTACCGGGAGGGCATTCCAGAGTACTGGAGCCCGAACGGAAAATAGCCCGCAGACTTTTTTTGGGCTTTGGGAATCACTAACAAGCTTATATATATATATATATATTTAGATATATATTAGGGATGCACCGATTAATCGGTAACTGAATATGGCAAAAAAAGCCACATTTGGCCTTTGGTGGAATGAGTTAAAAACAAGGCCGAATAGTGGCGTGTGACGCAATTTTGTGACGCGGTGACGCAATCAACCAACGTGCAGTGACGTGGTGACGTTGGGATATGTTGTGTACCTGTATAAGTGTATGAGGTTACAAGCACACACTTATTGAGATTTAGTGGGGCCTCTGTTTACATTATTAGCCTGTTGTGTAGGCTACCTGTATAAGTGTATGAGGTTACAAGCACACACTTAATTGAGATTTACTTGAGCCTTCTGTTTACATTATTAGCATATCTACTGTGGCTAAGCAGACTTTTGCCAAAAGGACAATAATTCATTTGTTTTGGGTTTATCCACTTTAATGCACTTTATTTTTTTTTAAATGCATGTTTTGTTTGAAGGCCTAATATAAATGAAAAATGTGTGCTTTTTTTTGAAAAGCAAAGGCTACTAGAACATTAAAAAAATGTCAATATTCAATAAAAAATTACTTTATTTGAAAAACATGTCAAAAAAAAATAAATAAATAAATAAATTACTTAAAAGTAATTTTTTTATTTTTATTTTTTTTTTATTTTTTTTAATGTTCTGGTAGCCTTTGCTTTTCAAAAAAAAAATGAGAATCAGCACCTCCAAGTCCGAGTCCATGGTTCTCGCCCGGAAAAGGGTGGAGTGCCATCTCCGGGTTGGGGAGGAGACCCTGCCCCAAGTGGAGGAGTTCAAGTACCTAGGAGTCTTGTTCACGAGTGGGGGAAGAGTGGATCGTGAGATCGACAGGCGGATCGGTGCGGCGTCTTCAGTAATGCGGACGTTGTACCGATCCGTTGTGGTGAAGAAGGAGCTGAGCCGGAAGGCGAAGCTCTCAATTTACCGGTCGATCTACGTTCCCATCCTCACCTATGGTCATGAGCTTTGGGTCATGACCGAAAGGATAAGATCATGGGTACAAGCGGCCGAAATGAGTTTCCTCCGCCGTGTGGTGGGTCTCTCCCTTAGAGATAGGGTGAGAAGCTCTGCCATCCGGGAGGAACTCAAAGTAAAGCCGCTGCTCCTCCACATGGAGAGGAGCCAGATGAGGTGGTTCGGGCATCTGGTCAGGATGCCACCCGAACGCCTCCCTAGGGAGGTGTTTAGGGCACGTCCAACCGGTAGGAGGCCACGGGGAAGACCCAGGACACGTTGGGAAGACTATGTCTCCCAGCTGGCCTGGGAACGCCTCGGGATCCCCCGGGAAGAGCTAGACCAAGTGGCTGGGGAGAGGGAAGTCTGGGTTTCCCTGCTTAGGCTGTTGCCCCCGCGACCCAACCTCGGATAAGCGGAAGATGATGGATGGATGGATGGATGGATGGAAAAACATGTCTAAATATTTATTCTAGGCTATTTATGCAATATTAAAAAAATTATGAAAAACTGCATTCATTATTCAGTATTCGGCCTTCGGCCAAGCGTTTAAATTTTATTCGGCTTCGGCCACAAATTTTCATTTCGGTGCATCCCTAATATCTATATATATATGTGTGTGTGTGTGTGTGTGTGAGTGGACATATGCTTTTTTAAGGCTCGGACGCGCACAGTTTGATGTCCGTGGTGTTGACGTGTGAACCGCTTAACAAGGGCAGATGTACGTCAGCAGTGGAGGCTCCTTCAAAAGGCGCCGTATGGAAGACAGCTTTGCTCTGGAGTGAACCCACTGAAGCTGAAGGCCTCGCAACGCCCACACTTACTTTATGTGCTGGCTTTATTCAGTGGGTGTTCTCTGACTCTGCTTTATTGACTTTACAATCAACCTGATCGCAGTTGCAGCAAAACCTGGAGGAACGTTCACTAAAGCTGTGGTCCCAGGACCTGACCCCAAATGTTAGTCTCATACAGCTTGATGTAAAGAAAACAAACAGCACAAATCAGTCCAAATCTTGTCTTTGGGTGGGTCTAAACTAGAGATGTCCGATAATATCGGTCTGCCGATATTATCGGCCGATAAATGCTTTAAAATGTAATATCGGAAATTATCGGCATCTGTTTCAAAAAGTAAAATTCATGACTAAATCGCCGCTGTACGCAGTGGTAGGACGTAGGGAGAAGTACAGAGCGCCTTAGCGTACCTTTTGGTTTTTGTTGCGTTCTTCCTCCAAGGGAATTTAAATGACTGGTCACCCCCCAGATTTCTTTCGATGACACATAAGCTGGTTATAAATGAATCCCGGACAGAGTAGCTTATTTTGATATTTGATTACCAAAGCTTTGGGAGACCAAATCTGTGCAGGACAAATTCAAATCACATCGCCCTAGTTGATCTGACCATACTACGGAAGCACTGTCTTTCTTCAATATCTTACCGGAACAAATACCCTTATTTGTTCTTTTTAGCCTGGGACATTTGAGATAAGAAGAGTGTTATGGCTTCTCGTTACATTCCGACCTTCAAAGTCTACACATAGCCAACACTTAGCTGTTTTAAAATATGACTAGGATTTAAAAAGTTATCTATCTCCGTCACTTTTCACACACAAAAGTGAATGCATCGCATAGTGGGTCAACAGCCATACAGGTCACACTGAGGGTGGCCGCATAAACAACTTTAACACTGTTACAAATATGCGCCACACTGTGAATCAACACCAAAACAAGAATGACAAACACATTTCGGGATAACATCCGCACCGTAAAAAAACCTTGTTACATTGTTTAATGCATCCAGCGGGGCATCACAACAAAATGAGGCATAATAATGTGTTCATTCCACGACTGTATATATCGGAATCGGTAATTAAGAGTTGGACAATATCGGAATATCGGCAAAAAAGCCATTATCTGACATATCTAGGCCAAACTAGATTTGAAGTAGGATTTAAACTGGATTTCTAATCAAGTCAAGCCAATTTTTACTTACAGTGTCAATTTGCAACTCCATCCATCCATCCATTTTCTACCGCTCATTCCCTTTTGGGGTCACGGGGGGCGCTGGTGCCTATCTCAGCTACAATCGGGCGGAAGGCTGGGTAAACCCTGGACATTTTGGGCAAATGCCGTAGTTCAGGGGTGCCCAAAGTGCGGCCCCCGGGTTATTTTTTAACGGCACATTTTAAGAATACAATTGAAAAAATGTAAAAACATAAAAAGTGGTATAAAAGAGCAAACAGGTGAAATGTAACAAGAAATTGTGCCAATGCTTACTCTTATAACACAAAGCTGTTTCTTTCTGTAAAAAATAATAATGAATCAAAATCAATGTCATTTTGAATTATTGACCTATTCAAAGCTCCAATTACGTCACATTAAATATTCCACTTTGAAATATTTTTTGGGGAAAATGTTGCATATTTTGTGTTTTGCCATATAAAAAAACTGAGCAGTTTTTTTTTTTTTTTAAAGAAAGGCCTAAAACAAACAAAAAACATAAACAACAATAAAAGTAATAATTGACGGATAGATCTGACGTTTATCTGTGGGTGGAAGGAAAACGTAATATAGTTGCAAATGCATCTGCAGGTTATCCATACATCTCTGTGCCATGTCTGCTTTAGCACCGCCGGTAAATAGCATGTTAGCATCGATTAGCGTAGCATGTTAGCATCGATTAGCTGGCAGTCAACATCAACAAAACTCACCTTTGTGATTTTGTTGACTTTATAGTTGCAAATGCATCTGCAGGTTATCCATACATCTCTGTGCCATGTCTGCTTTAGCACCGCCGGTAAATAGCATGTTAGCGTCGATTAGCGTAGCATGTTAGCGTCGATTAGCTGGCAGTCATACCGCAACCAAATATGTCTGATTAGCACATAAGTCGACATCAACAAAACTCACCTTTGTGATTCCGTTGAATTTATCGTTGCAAATGCATTTGCAGGTTATCCATACATCTCTGTGCCATATTTGCTTTAGCACCGCCGGTAAATAGCACGTTGGCATCGATTAGCGTAGCATGTTAGCATCGATTAGCTGGTAGTCAACATCAACAAAACTCACCTTTGTGATTTAGTTGACTTTATAGTTGCGAATGCATCTGCAGGTTATCCATACATCTCTGTGCCATGTCTGCTTTAGCACCGCCGGTAAATAGTATGTTAGCGTCGATTAACGTAGCATGTTAGCGTCGATTAGCTGGCAGTCAACATCAACAAAACTCACCTTTGTGATTTTGTTGACTTTATAGTTGCAAATGCATCTGCAGGTTATCCATACATCTCTGTGCCATGTCTGCTTTAGCACCGCCGGTAAATAGCATGTTAGCGTCGATTAGCATAGCATGTTAGCGTCGATTAGCTGGCAGTCACGCCGCAACCAAATATGTCTGATTAGCACATAAGTCGACATCAACAAAACTCACCTTTGTGATTCCGTTGAATTTATCGTTGCAAACGCATCTGCAGGTTATCCATACATCTCTGTGCCATGTTTGCTTTAGCACCGCCGGTAAATAGCATGTTGGCATCGATTAGCGTAGCATGTTAGCATCGATTAGCTGGCAGTCAACATCAACAAAACTCACCTTTTTGATTTAGTTGACTTTATAGTTGCAAATGCATCTGCAGGTTATCCATACATCTCTGTGCCATGTCTGCTTTAGCACCGCCGGTAAATAGCATGTTAACGTCGATTAGCGTAGCATGTTAGTGTCGATTAGCTGGCAGTCATACCGCAACCAAATATGTCTGATTAGCACATAAGTCGACATCAACAAAACTCACCTTTGTGATTCCGTTGAATTTATCGTTGCAAATGCATCTGCAGGTTATCCATACATCTCTGTGCCATGTCTGTCATCGCCGGTCAAATGTGGAGACACTCTGGCACATTCAACGGGGGTCTGGCGGTAGACACTTTGGCATCTTCGGGCCAGTGGTGCAACTTGAATCCCTCCCTGTTAGTGTTGTTACACCCTCCGACAACACACCGACGAGGCATGATGTCTCCAAAGTTACAAAAAATAGTTGAAAAAACTGAAAATAACAGAGCTGAGACCCGGTGTTTGTAATGTGTTGAAAATGAAAATGGCGGCTGTATCACGTTCTGACATCATCGCAAAAAGAGCGATGAACGGAAAGGCGTTTATTTTGCCAAAATTCACCCATTTAGAGTTCGGGAATCGGTTAAAAAAACCATACGGTCTTTTTTCTGCAACATCAAGGTATATATTGACACTTACGTAGGTCTGCTGATAATGTTCCCCTTTAAACAAGTTGAAAAACTTATTCGGGTGTCACCATTTAGTGGTCAATTGTACGGAATATGTACTGTACTGTGCAATCTACTAATAAAAGTATCAATCAATTAATACCAAGTAATTACGACACATTTTACAGATGTCCATTCGGCAAATGTATTTGTAAAGTTACGCAGCAATATTTTCATCGGGAGTCGGCACAGATTGTTGGTATTACCCTGCTAAAATGTCTACTTTGACCGCATGGACCACCATCGAAATAATGATATATAATAAAATATATCGCTTTGAGGGCAAGTCAAGGCCGACAGTAAAAGGAGCCTAAATGCATTTTAAATTAATTTACATTTTATGGAAGGTGCTTTATGTTTATTCAGTCAAAAGGGGAGTATTTACTTTATTTGCATGATAAGAAAATTGATATATTGAATGCTTAGAGTAATTATATAAAGTGAGTGAATTATATTTATATAGCACTTTTCTCTAGTGACTCAAAGCGCTTTACATAGTGAACCCCAATATCTAAGTTACATTTAAACCAGTGTGGGTGGCACTGGGAGCAGGTGGGTAAAGTGTCTTGCCCAAGGACACAGCGGCAGTGACTAGGATGGCGGAAGCGGGAATCGAACCTGCAACCCTCAAGTTGCTGGCACGGCCACTCTACCAACCGAGCTATGCCGCCCCACTTTAATTGTAATTATTACATTTGTCAAAGTGATTTGATGACGTCACTGTTTTAAGTGCATATATGGCGGAAGGATCTGGGTGGTAAGGGGTTTTTTGGACGCAAGGTGTTATGGGTAATTGCTGTCAGGTGCGGTGGAATCGAGCCACACAGTTTTTTGGACCTCACTCATACTTTTTCTAACTAGTACTGCAACAAACTCTTTATTTTGTCATTCATTTGTTCCCACATCGTGACTGTTTTATGTTTTGAATTATTAAGATCACAAGTAAATCATACAAACCGAGAAGAACGTCTGGAGTTTTGTTTTGTTGTTGCCGCAGCAATCGGAGTGAATGTGATAGTAGAGGAGCGTCAAGATCAAGGCTACTTTAGGTTAAGCAAATAGAACTAGATGTTTCAATCCCTTTGGTAAGTAGGAACAGTCTTGACGGTAGCATTCGGTATGGGGTGGTGAAAAGCAGGGTAAGTATGTCATTGGGGTCTTCGGGTGGGCACCCTACTTCATCGACGTTTCGTTGATTTGAAGCCCACGACGTCTCCAGAGGGCTCAACGGTGTGCCTAGCGTCCCAGGTACACCACCCTCCATGCCATACCCTCCACACCCTGTTGGACAATGCATGGCAGGGTCGTCCTTTTCCCTGAGTCAGGCCTCAACCTGACCGCATACCATTGTCTCTTATTTTACCGCCCGGTTGGGGTCCTTGCGGTTAATCCAGAGCCAGTTGACATGGACTTGATAGTCTGTTGGAGGGAGCGTCCCTTCACCCCCATTTTCCTCAACAGACTGATGGTAGACGTGCTAATAAATCCCCTGCATCCCACCTCTACTGGGAACATGTTGGTCTTCCAGCCGTTCTGGGATGCTTCAACTGCCAGGTCAGAATATTTGTTTCTCTTCCTCTCGTAAGCCTCTTCAACCCTTTCTTCCCATGGTGCTGTCAGCTCCACGACATAAGCCAGCTTTGCTGATGGAGACCACAGGACCATGTCTGGCTGGAGTGTTGTAGCCATTATTTCTATCTTGCCGATTATATTGTACCGTATGTCCCGGCAAGAAATCTGCGTTCAAAAGACTCCGGCTTATTAGTGATTCCTAGAGCTCAAAAAAAGTCTGCGGGCTATAGAGCGTTTTCCGTTCGGGCTCCAGTACTCTGGAATGCCCTCCCGGTAACAGTTCGAGATGCTACCTCAGTAGAAGCATTTAAGTCTCATCTTAAAACTCATCTGTATACTCTAGCCTTTAAATAGACCTCCTTTTTAGACCAGTTGATCTGCCGCTTCTTTTCTTTCTCCTATGTCCCCCCCTCCCTTGTGGAGGGGGTCCGGTCCGATGACCATGGATGAAGTACTGACTGTCCAGAGTCGAGACCCAGGATGGACCGCTCGTCGGGACCCAGGATGGACCGCTCGCCTGTATCGGTTGGGGACATCTCTACGCTGCTGATCCGCTTGAGATGGTTTCCTGTGGACGGGACTCTCACTGCTGTCTTGGAGCCACTATGGATTGAACTTTCACAGTATCATGTTAGACCCGCTCGACATCCATTGCTTTCGGTCCCCTAGAGGGGGGGGGTTGCCCACATCTGAGGTCCTCTCCAAGGTTTCTCATAGTCAGTATTGTCACTGGCGTCCCACTGAATGTGAATTCTCCCTGCCCACTGGGTGTGAGTTTTCCTTGCCCTTTTGTGGGTTCTTCCGAGGATGTTGTAGTCGTAATGATTTGTGCAGTCCTTTGAGACATTTGTGATTTGGGGCTATATAAATAAACATTGATTGATTGATTGATTGATAGTGTCTCAAAGGGCTGCACAAACCACTACGACATCCTCGGTAGGCCCACATAAGGGCAAGGAAAACTCACACCCAGTGGGACGTCGGTGACAATGATGACTATGAGAACATGATACTGTGAAAGATCAATCCATAATGGATCCAACACAGTCGCGAGAGTCCAGTCCAAAGCGGATCCAACACAGCAGCGAGAGTCCCGTTCACAGCGGAGCCAGCAGGAAACCATCCCAAGAGGAGGCTGATCAGCAGCGCAGAGATGTCCCCAGCCGATACACAGTCGAGCAGTACATGGCCACCGGATCGGACCGGACTCCCTCCACAAAGGAGAGTGGGACATAGAAGAAAAAGAAAAGAAACGGCAGATCAACTGGTCTAAAAAGGGAGTCTATTTAAAGGCTAGAGCATACAAATGAGTTTTAAGGTGAGACGTAAATGCTTCTACTGAGGTAGGATCTCGAACTGTTACCGGGAGGGCATTCCAGAGTACTGGAGCCCGAAATGAAAAAGCTCTACAGCCCGCAGACTTTTTTTGGGCTTTGGGGATCACTAATAAGCCGGAGTCCTTTGAAGGCAGATTTCTTGCCGGGACGTATGGTACAATACAATCGGCAAGATAGGATGGAGCTAGACCGTGTAGTATTTTATACGTAAGTAGTAAAACCTTAAAGTCACATCTTAAGTGCACAGGAAGCCAGTGCAGGTGAGCCAGTATAGGTATATATGTATATATATATGTATATAAAGGTATATACAGTATAGGTATATATGTATGTATATATGTATATAAAGGTATATACAGTATAGGTATATATGTATGTATATATGTATATAAAGGTATATACAGTACAGGCGTAATGTGATCAAACTTTCTTGTTCTTGTCAAAAGTCTAGCAGCCGCATTTTGTACCAACTGTAATCTTTTAATGCTAGACATGGGGAGACCCGAAAATAATACGTTACAGTAGTCGAAGCGAGACGTAACAAACGCATGGATAATGATCTCAGCGTCTTTAGTGGACAGAATGGAGCGAATTTTAGCGATATTGCGGAGATGAAAGAAGGCCGTTTTAGTAACGCTTTTAATGTGTGCCTCAAAGGAGAGAGTTGGGTCGAAGATAATACCCAGATTCTTTACCGTGTCGCCTTGTTTAATTGTTTGGTTGTCAAATATTAGAGTTGTATTATTAAATAGAGTTCGGTGTCTAGCAGGACCGATAATCAGCATTTCCGTTTTTTTGGCGTTGTATTTTTTAAGGGATCTGGATTGAGCTGTTATGTGGCCATTGGCTTTAGGTTTAGTTATTTTGCGCGTGCAGAAGGTTATATAGTGGTCGCTAAGACCACAGATCATGACCCCACTATTTTTAATATTATGCCGGTCCGATGTGAGGATGAGATCTATGGTTGACTGGGCGGAAACACACACCCGTGTGGGGAGTGTTATTAGCTGGGAAAGAGCATGAAAAGTACTTCTTCTTAAGAGTGTATTGATCAACTCCGTCACTTTAAAAAATATGTCTCGATGATGTCTGGCCTGTATATTCTCTTGTAAACCTTTCCGATATTATGTGAAGTTATTGAATGCCTCACCCAGCCCCCAAGTAAAACCTGAAGTGGTCTCATGGTTGCAACCCGGCAATGCTCAGAGAACCACAAATGGCTATTTTTGCTGCACTTCCAAGGACCTAAAGGTCACTTTGCTGCTCCAGCAGTAACAAGACAATCAGTTTGATAGGTTAGCTAGCAACCTTATTGATCCCCGAGTAAACTCCGGCTTGGTCGGTTACCACCTTACTGAGCATCTGGATGATTGCTTGTCGAGCGGCGCCTGACCCCTGATGAGGTTGACCTTCTGTTTGTGTCTTACCTCCACAGCAAGCTGTTCACCGAGTTCATCCTGAAGGTTCCTCAGGGTCGCCTGATGAAGCAGAAGCTGGACTGTCTGATAGACATTGTCCACAGCGATCTGTTTACCCATCACGGTGAGAATGCACACACACACACAGGTTATAATTTGGAATGGGGACCAAGTTTTTGATCATGACTTGCGGGGACCACCCTTTCTACAGGTTGTGGAGGCATAAAAAGAAAAGTAAAATGGCGACTGCCCAGTTAGCTCATACACGTTGTCAGGTTCAAACACTGATGACATCCTGTACTTCCGGTACAGGCAAGGCTTTTTTTTTATTAGCGACCAAAAGTTGCAAACTTTATCGTCGATGTTCTCTACTAAATCCTTTCAGCAAAAATATGGCAATATCGCGAAATGATCAAGTATGAAACATAGAATGGACCTGCTATCCCCGTTTGAATAAGAAAATCTCCTTTCAGTAGGCCTTTAAGTGTCATATAAAAAGTGTAAGTTCTATTTAATTGGATTATTACAACACCAACAATGTAGAGGGATGTTCCGGAACCTCTTGTAGTAACACTCTCCTCTAGAGGCACAATTGGGTTACCATGTTCCTTATTTTCTCTGTGAATAATGTCTGTCTTATCTGTGTTGGCCTTGCGATGAGGTGGCGAATTGTCCAGGGTGTACACCGCCTTCCGCCTAACTGTAGCTCAGATAGGCTCCAGCGCCCCCCTGAATGGAATAAGCGGTAGAAAATGGATAGATGGCATAATGTTTAAGTTAAGTGCCGAGGTCATGTGAGATTATCCTCTGTATTGATCACCCCTTGGGAGGTGAGGGGAGCAGTGAGCAGCAGCGGTGGCCACGCCCGTGAATAATCTTTGATGATTTAACCCCCCCAATTCCAACCTTTGATGCTGAGTGCCAAGCAGGGAGGTAATGGGTCCCATTTTTATAGTCTTTGGTACGACACGAGGACTCATTTTGAAGACAAAATGTAAATAACTCTAAAAGGCTGTTGTCCAAATTGTGATTATTCTGCCTTGGCGGAGGTTTGCAGGCAACCAAATGTCTTTCCATTTGCCAAGTGTGATGACCCAGATTGTCCAGTAAATAGCACCCAGATGCAGTTTTTCCAAGCAAGCACTCGGTGTTCTCCGACGCCAGCCTTTTTCTTCCCATAGGTCCATGGTTCTCGCCCGGAAAAGGGTGGAGTGCCATCTCCGGGTTGGGGAGGAGACCCTGCCCCAAGTGGAGGAGTTCAAGTACCTAGGAGTCTTGTTCACGAGTGGGGGAAGAGTGGATCGTTAGATCGGTGCGGCGTCTTCAGTAATGCGGACGTTGTACCGGTCCGTTGTGGTGAAGAAGGAGCTGAGCCGGAAGGCAAAGCTCTCAATTTACCGGTCGATCTACGTTCCCATCCTCACCTATGGTCATGAGCTTTGGGTCATGACCGAAAGGATAAGATCACGGGTACAAGCGGCCCAAATGAGTCTTTCCCTTAGAGATAGGGTGAGAAGCTCTGCCATCCGGGAGGAACTCAAAGTAAAGCCGCTGCTCCTTCACATCGAGAGGAGCCAGATGAGGTGGTTCGGGCATCTGGTCAGGATGCCACCCGAACGCCTCCCTAGCCAACCGGTAGGAGGCCACGGGGAAGACCCAGGACACGTTGGGAAGACTATGTCTCCCGGCTGGCCTGGGAACGCCTCGGGATCCCCCGGGAAGAGCTAGACGAAGTGGCTGGGGAGAGGGAAGTCTGGGATTCCCTGCTTAGGCTGCTGCCCCCGCGACCCGACCTCGGATAAGCGGAAGATGATGGATGGATGGATGGAGGCCGTACCCGGACGCCAATCAGCATATTCATGTATTCTCTTTCACTTCCCTCAGCCTTCGTACCAATTTAAGGCCAAGTCATCCGCGTCAAAGCAAAGAAACCAATTTTTATGTTTTAATAGGCGAACACATTTCCGAGCTTTTTGAGGAATCCATCAGCGAGCGCCGCCCGCCTGTATCCGAACAGCATATGTCGCCGCGTGACTTTTTTTTTTTTTTTCCCCCCGCAGATTGCCGCGAGATCCTCCTGCCGCTGATGACGGAGCAGCTGAAGTTCCACCTGGAGAGGCGAGAGGAGCCCAAGGCTTGCTGCCAGCTGCTCAGCGACATCCTGGAAGTGCTCTACAGGAAAGACGTGGTGAGGAACAAACGGCCGCCTTTAATTGCGCTCCCCGCGGGCCACCCGGAGCACGCTGGGAGTCCCCCTGCTTAAACAAGCAGTTTACTGTATGGTGGCGGCGCTTACTGTAATTACTGTGTGTGGGCTCGGCGAATGGCCTACGCTTGTGCAGCTCCTACAGGAGCAGAGATAATTCAACAGGGTTGTAACCACTGTCAGGATCAAACACTGATGACATCTATTAAACCAGGGGTGCCCATTACGTCGATCGCGAGCTACCAGTCGACCGCGGGGGGTGTGTCAGTCGATCTCCAGCCAGGCTTTTAAAAAAAATAGACCTAAAAATGAGTGATCATCAATCTTCACCAAGACGTCACTTAAATGACATTCACGGTACCGGAGGGTCTTGTGAGATGACGCTGGCTGCTGCAAGATCATTATTATGAAAATATGACCGAGAGGAAGGCGAGAAACACTTTTTATTTCAACAGACTCTTCCGTCAAAACTCTAAAGGCCGACTGCACATTTCCTATCTTCACAATAAAAGCCCTGCTTCATGCTGCCTGCGCTAACTAAATACAGAGTCTCGGAAAACTGGCGTGCACAAGCGATCTCTGGCGTGCACAAGCGATTTCCGAGACTCTTATTTTGTTAGCGCAGGCAGCATGAAGCAGGGCTTTTATTGTGAAGATAGGAAATGTGCAGTCGGCCTTCAGAGTTTTGACGGAAGGGACGGCGCGAAAGTCTGTTGAAATAAAAAGAGTTTCTCGCCTTCCTCTCTGTCATTTTTTCATAATAATGAACTGGCAGCAGCCAGCGTCATCTCACAAGACCCTCGGGTGCCGTGAATGTCAATCAAGCAAGCTACGGAATTTGCCGCCAATGTTTTTCTTGTAAAGTGTATGGAAGCTGGATGAATTAGATGCCAAAAACCAACCACTTTCATGTGGTATTGTACAGAAAGGACAACTTTTTTTCTCCTCCATTTGAAAATGTGGGCGTTATCATCATTACTGTCTGATTCCAATCAATGCAAGTCATCAGAATCAGGTAATACACCAACTTATATTCTTGTCTTTGTGAAAGAAAGACATCTATATGTGTTACACATGCTTGTATTATCATTAAACACATTTAACTTGTTTACAAAAATGTCTCTTTCATAAATAAATAAATACAAATGATATATATAAATGAGGTAGATCCCCTCGAGTTGGTCAATTGAAAAGTAGCTCGCCTGCAGAAAAAGTGTGGGCACCCCTGTATTAAACAGACAAGAAGCAATGAATCATGCAAAGACAGAGTTAAATTCATCTCAATTGAGGAGACATGTTTTTAGTTAAAGATCCAAACTACTTTTTAAAAGTCCAGCCCACGTGCTTCCTCTATCTATTTGGGAGGTCCCTGGTTTAGGGCTGGGCGATATGGGCGATACACTATATATATATATATATATATATATATATATATATATATATATATATATATATATATATATATATATATATATATATATATATACAAATATATATATATATATATATATATATATATATATATATATATATATATATATATATATATATATATATATATATATATATATATATATATATATATATATATATATATATATATATATATATATATATATATATATATATATATATATATATATATATATATATATATATATATATATATTTATATATAGATATAGATTTATATATAGATTTTTTGCCTAGCCCTTAAATGAACACTTGATGCATGTAATCACAGCAGTATGATGATTCTATGTGTCTACATGAAAACATTTTTCTACTTATTGTCTGTATAGCTCGGTTGGTAGAGTGGCCGTGCCAGCAACTTGAGGGTTGCAGGTTCGATCCCCGCTTACGCCATCCTAGTCACTGCTGTTGTGTCCTTGGGCAAGACACTTTACCCACCTGCTCCCAGTGCCACCCACACTGGTTTAAATGTAACTTAGATATTGGGTTTTACTATGTAAAGCGCTTTGAGTCACTAGAGAAAAGCGCTATATAAATATAATTCACTTCACTTCATACTGCATTAATATATGCTACTTTTAAACTTTCATGCAGAGAGGGAAATCACAACTAAAAGTGTATTTATTAAACAGTTATTAAGCAGTGGCACAAACAAACATGTCATTTCCAAAACAGAAAGATTGTCAGAGACATTTTCAAACAAGCTATTAGTGCACTTTTGTGCATGATGTCACTAAGATGACATATCAAAACAACACTAAATTAAAGTGCAGTTTGTGTACAGAACGACACTACAATAGTTTAAAAGAAATAAAGTGCACTTTTGTACATGATGTCACACAAGATATTTCAATAACTGTCAAATAAAAACGAGCTGCATAATAGGAAATCAAATAGTGTTCGTCCTTCGCTGTGTGGTAGGTTACTACGGACGTTATTAAATTATGTTGTTGACTATTTTTTTCATCTGGTGTTGATGTGGAAATGTTTGTCTCGGAATTTGGATGATGCACTCTTCATTCTCTAAAGCAGGGGTCACCAACCTTTTTGAAACCAAGCGCTACGTTTTGGGTACTGATTAATGCCAAGGGCTACCAGTTTGATACACACTTAAATAAATTGCCAGAAATAGTCCATTTGCTCAATTTACCTTTAATAAATAAATCTATATATATTTAAAAAAAGGGTATTTCTGTCTGTCATTCTGTCATACATTTTTTTTCCTTTTACGGAAGGTTTTTTGTAGAGAATAAATGATGAAAAAAAACACTTAATTGAATGGTTTAAAAGAGGAGAAAACACGAAAAAAAATTAAAATTACATTTTGAAACATAGTTTATCTTCAATTTCGACTCTTTAAAATTCAAAATTCAACCGAAAAAAATGAATAGAAAAACTAGCGAATTTTAATCTTTTTGAAAAAATAAAAAAAGAATTTATGGAACATCATTACTGATGTTCATTACTTTTTGCACTAGAGTCTCTAAAGAAAAGCGCTATATCAATACAATTGACTTCACTTCATGCATTTTAATCCATCCAATCCGGTTTCTACCGCACCTGTTCAAGAAGATGTATATAAAACATTCTCAGATACTGGGTTTCACTATGTAAAAGCGCTGTGAGTCTCTAAAGAAAAGCGCTATATAAATACAATTCACGCATTTTAATCCATCCATCCAGTTTCTACCGCACCTGTTCAAGAAGATGTATATAAAACATTCTCAGATACTGGGTTTCGCTATGTAAAAGCGCTGTGAGTCTCTAAAGAAAAGCGCTATATCAATACAATTCACGCATTTTAATCCATCCATCCGGTTTCTACCGCACCTGTTCAAGAAGATGTATCAATGGTAAGAGGCATTTTCTTTATTATAGGTTAGGTCCAGAATAACAATGCTATTAAAACGAATAAGAGACTCATTATACTCTAAAAATGTTGGTCTTACTGAATTGTGAATTATATTTTATATAGCGCTTTTCTCTAGTGACTCAAAGCGCTTTACATAGTGACACCCAATATCTAAGTTACATTTAAACCAGTGTGGGTGGCACTGGGAGCAGGTGGGTAAAGTGTCTTGCCCAAGGACACAACGGCAGTGACCAGGATGGCGGAAGCGGGAATCGAACCTGCAACCCTCAAGTTGCTGGCACGGCCACTCTACCAACCGAGCTGTACCGCCGCATTTTGTTGTATTCAGTGTTAAAAAAATATATAGCAGGTGGGTAAAGTGTCTTGCCCAAGGACACAACGGCAGTGACCAGGATGGCGGAAGCGGGAATCGAACCTGCAACCCTCAAGTTGCTGGCACGGCCACTCTACCAACCGAGCTATACCGCCGCATTTTGTTGTATTCAGTGTTAAAAAAATATATAGCAGGTGGGTAAAGTGTCTTGCCCAAGGACACAACGGCAGTGACCAGGATGGCGGAAGCGGGAATCGAACCTGCAACCCTCAAGTTGCTGGCACGGCCACTCTACCAACCGAGCTATACCGCCGCATTTTGTTGTATTCAGTGTTAAAAAAATACATAGCAGGTGGGTAAAGTGTCTTGCCCAAGGACACAACGGCAGTGACCAGGATGGCGGAAGCGGGAATCGTACCTGCAACCCTCAAGTTGCTGGCACGGCCACTCTACCAACCGAGCTGTACCGCCGCATTTTGTTGTATTCAGTGTTAAAAAAATATATAGCAGGTGGGTAAAGTGTCTTGCCCAAGGACACAACGGCAGTGACCAGGATGGTGGAAGCGGGAATCGAACCTGCAACCCTCAAGTTGCTGGCACGGCCACTCTACCAACCGAGCTATGCTGCCGCATTTTGTTGTATTCAGTGTTAAAAAAAAATATACGGCTCTCACTGAAGTATGTTTTAAAATATTTGCCTTTCATGGCTCTCTCTGCCAAAAAAGGTTCCCGACCCCTGATCTGGGGGGGTCGGCGATTGTGCAGCTGAGCCGCATCAGAGTCGCCAAAGAGCCGACCGCTGCTGTAGTGTAATGCCCGCAGCTAAAAGCAACTGCGTATAACATAGTCAGGATTTGTCATGGATGCAAAGGATTCTGGGTATCTGTTATGTTGCGTTTATGTTGCGTTACCATTTTAGGTGTTTCATACCTCGGCAACTGCCATGTAAAGTGTCCTGTATATTTGTGCAGGGTCCCACCCAGTGGCACGTGCAGATCATCATGGAGAAGCTGCTGAGGACGGTGAACAGGACGGTCATCTCCATGGGCCGAGACTCTCCTCACATAGTAAGTCGGCCTCTCTCTCTCTCTCTCTCCCGTCCTTCTTCCCAAACACACACAATCTCCCCCATTAGTCACTTTCTGAACGATATCATTAGGGGGCAAAGTCTTGCTTTCACACTCGGTTTGAGTGGGTTTCATCCGCCTGTCATGCAGAACCTCGCCGTTTGTGTTTGTGTGCGTCGTCGGATGCCTCACTCATTAGCAGATTTGTGATGCCTGGCAGCAATTTGTGCATCCGTCACGGTGTAAACACGGTGCTCAATTTGCATGACTTTAATCCGCTTTTCCGGGGAGCTCCAAGAAGTAGAGTGGAAGTCGACTTTATGTTTTGATTTGTTGCCTTTTTTTTTTTGAACACGCTACCTTCCCTCACATCCTGTGTTTGTTTATTTGTCGAGCAACTGTCACACAACCGGCTAATACATCCGCACTTTTTGTGTATTATTGTGAGGGCAGCTTTTCTATGACACACTAAAGAACACAACAGTGACAAAAAAAATTTAACATTTTAGGGCAGGGGTGCCCACACTTTTTCTGCAGGCGAGCTACTTTTCAATTGACCAACTCGAGGGGATCTACCTCATTTATATATATCATTTATATTTATTTATTTATGAAAGAGACATTTTTGTAAACAAGTTAAATGTGTTTAATGATAATACAAGCATGTGTAACACATATAGATGTCTTTCTTTCACAAAGACAAGAATATAAGTTGGTGTATTACCTGATTCTGATGACTTGCATTGATTGGAATCAGACAGTAATGATGATAACGCCCACATTTTCAAATGGAGGAGAAAAAAAGTTGTCCTTTCTGTACAATACCACATGAAAGTGGTTGGTTTTTTGGCATCTAATTCATCCAGCTTCCATACACTTTACAAGAAAAACATTGGCGGCAAATTCCGTAGCTTGCTTGATTGACATTCACGGCACCCGAGGGTCTTGTGAGATGACGCTGGCTGCTGCCAGTTCATTATTGTGAAAAAATGACAGAGAGGAAGGCGAGAAACACTTTTTATTTCAACGGACTTTCGCGCCGTCCCTCCCGTCAAAACTCTAAAGGCCGACTGCACATTTCCTATCTTCACAATAAAAGCCCTGCTTCATGCTGCCTGCGCTAACAAAATAAGAGTCTCAGAAAGCTGGCGTGCACAAGTGATGTGCACGCCAGCTTTCTGAGGGATCGCTTGTGCACGCCAGTTTTCCGAGACTCTGTATTTAGATCCCGAGCTTGGGATTGAACCCAGGACTGCAGGACCTTTGTATTGTGAGGCAGACGCACTAACCCCTCTTCCACCGTGAAGCCGAGTTGGGAAATTGTGTTAGATGTAAATATAAACGGAATACAATGATTTGCAAATCCTTTTCAACCCATATTCAGTTGAATGCACTACAAAGACAAGATATTTGATGTTCAAACTCATAAACTTTATTTTTTGGTTGCAAATAATAATGAACTTAGAATTTCATGGCTGCAACACGAGCCAAAGTAGTTGGGAAAGGGCATGTTCACCACTGTGTTACATCACCTTATATTTTAACAACACTCAATAAATGTTTGGGAACTGAGGAAACTAATTGTTGAAGCTTTGAAAGTGGAATTCTTCCCCATTCTTGTTTTATGTAGAGCTTCAGTCGTTCAACAGTCCGGGGTCTCCGCTGTCGTAATTTACGCTTCATAATGCGCCACACATTTTTGATGGGAGACAGGTCTGGACTGCAGGCGGGCAAGGAAACTACACCCACTCTTTTTTTTTTTACGAAGCCACGCTGTTGTAACGCGTGCTGAATGTGGCTTGGGATTGTCTTGCTGTAATAAGCAGGGGCGTCCATGAAAAATACGGCGCTTAGATGGCAGCATATGTTGTTCCAAAACCTGTATGTACCTTTCAGCATTAATGGTGCCTTCACAGATGTGTAAGTTACCCATGCCTTGGGCACTAATGCACCCCCATACCATCACAGATGCTGGCTTTTGAACTTTGCGTCGATAACAGTCTGGATGGTTCGCTTGCCCTTTGGTCCGGATGACACAATGTTGAATATTTCCAAAAACAATTTGAAATGTGGACTCGTCAGACCGCAGAACACTTTTCCATTTTGCATCAGTCCATCTTAGATGATCTCGGGCCCAGAGAAGCCGGCGACGTTTCAGGATGTTGTTGATAAAAGGCTTTTGCTTTGCATAGTAGAGCTTTAACGAGCACTTACAGATGTAGCGACAAATTGTATTTAGTGACGGTGGTTTTCTGAAGTGTTCCTGAGCCCATGTGGTGATATCCTTTAGAGATTGATGTCGGTTTTTGATCCAGTGCCGTCTGAGGGATGGAAGGTCACGGTCATTCAATGTTGGTTTCCGGCCATGCCGCTTACGTGGAGTGATTTCTCCAGATTCTCTGAACCTTTTGATGATATTATGGACCGTAGATGTTGAAATCCCTAAATTTCTTGCAATTGCACTTTGAGAAACGTTGTTCTTAAACTGTTTGACTATTTGCTCACGCAGTTGTGGACAAAGGGGTGTACCTCGCCCCATCCTTTCTTGTGAAAGACTGAGCATTTTTTGGGAAACTGTTTTTATAGCCAATCATGGCACCCACCTGTTCCCAATTAGCCTGCACACCTGTGCGATGTTCCAAATAAGTGTTTGATGAGCATTCCTCAACTTTATCAGTACTTATTGCCACCTTTCACAACTTCTTTGTCACGTGTTGCTGGCATCAAATTCTAAAGTTAATGATTTTTTGCAAAAAAAAAACATCAAATATGTTGTCTTTGTAGCATATTCAACTGAATATGGGTTGAAAATGAATCCTTGTATTCTGTTTATATTTACATCTAACACAATTTCCCAACTCATTTGCACAAGATACTTGACAACGGAGACAAAGAAGAACAAAATGACCTTTTGACTTGCAGGATCTTTTGTGTGGAATCTGTGTGCTGGAGAACACTGATTAGTGGAACTATCTTGCAGTGTTTTTTTTTAGTCTTTTAAACGA
Source organism: Nerophis ophidion (assembly GCF_033978795.1). Classification (NCBI taxonomy): domain Eukaryota; kingdom Metazoa; phylum Chordata; class Actinopteri; order Syngnathiformes; family Syngnathidae; genus Nerophis; species Nerophis ophidion. The sequence goes on along the minus strand of NC_084618.1, from coordinate 6,183,113 downwards.
TTCCGCAGTTTACTGTCGTTAATTGATTTTTACAAACCTCATTTCAATACGCAAAGCAACAAAAAGCGAAGGACTCTCTTAATCGTATTTACGGAGGAATATAAAATATTCAGTCAGTTTTCCAGGCAGTGACTCCAGCTGCTCACCGCCACCCCGAGATTTCATTGTTTGGGGATAAATGTGAAATACAGGAGGCAGTAAAGGTGTGAAGTGAAGTGAAGTGAATTATATTTATATAGCGCTTTTCTCTAGTGACTCAAAGCGCTTTTACATAGTGAAACCCAATATCTAAGTTACATTTAAACCAGTGTGGGTGGCACTGGGAGCAGGTGGGTAAAGTGTCTTGCCCAAGGACACAACGGCAGTGACTAGGATGGCTGAAGCGGGAATCGAACCTGCAACCCTCAAATTGCTGGCACAGCCGCTCTACCAACCGAGCTAAACCGCCCCTTAATCGAAGGAATTCGGTGGAATGAAGGTAGATCACATCAAGTATTGACTTTTAACTGTGTTCCATGTTGTAAAAGTAGTCAATAACATGCAATTTGTGCAAGAATTAGCCTCAACCAGAGTAAAGTGAATGCTAATGCAAACAGACCAGTGGTTCTTAACCTTGTTGGAGGTATTGAACTCCACCAGTTTCATATGCGCATCCTTTTTTTACTGGTGTTAGATGTAAATATAAATGGAATGCAATAATTTGGAAATCATTTTCAACCCATATTCAGTTGAATATGCTACAAAGACAACATATTTGATGTTCAAACTTATAAACATTTTTTTTTTTTTTGCAAATAATCATTAACTTTAGAATTTGATGCCATTAACATGTGACAAAGATGTTGGGAAAGGTGGCAATAGATACTGATAAAGTTGAGGGATGCTCATCAAACACTTATTCGGGACAACCCACAGGTGTGCAGGCTAATTGGGAACAGGTGGGTGCCATGATTGGGTGTAAAAATAGCTTCCCAAAAAATGCTCAGTCTTTCACGAGAAAGGATGGGGCGAGGTACACCCTTTTGTCCACAACTGTGTGAGCAAATAGTCAAACAGTTTAAGAACAACGTTTCTCGCAAGAAATTTAGGGATTTCAACATCTATGGTCCATAATATCATCAAAAGGTTCAGAGAATCCGGAGAAAGTGGCATGGCTGGAAACCAACATTAAGTGACCTTCGATCCCTCGGACGGCACTGTATCAAAAACCGACATCAATCTCTCAAGGATATCACCACATGGGCTCCGGAACACTTCAGAAAACCACTGTCACTAAATACAGTTGGTCGCTACATCTGTAAGTGCAAGTTAAAGCTCTACTATGCAAAGCGAAAGCCATTTATCAACAACATCCAGAAACGCCGCCGGCTTCTCTGGGCCCGAAATCATCTAAGATGGACTGATGCAAAATGGAAAAGTGTTCTGTGGTCTGACGAGTCAACATTTCAAATTATTTTCGGAAATATTCGACATCGTGTCATCCGGACCAAAGGGGAAGCGAACCATCCAGACTGTTATCGACGCAAAGTTCAAAAGCCAGCATGTGTGATGGTATGGGGGTGCATTAGTGCCCAAGGCATGGGTAACTTACACATCTGTGAAGGCACCATTAATGCTGAAAGGTACATACAGGTTTTGGAACAACAAATGCTGCCATCTAAGCGCCGTCTTTTTCATGGACGCCCCTGCTTATTTCAGCAAGACAATGCCAGGCCACATTTAGCACGTGTTACAACAGCGTGGCTTTGTAAAAAAAAGAGTGCAGGTACTTTCCTGGCCCGCCTGCAGTCCAGAGCTGTCTCCCATCGAAAATGTGTGTCGCATTATGAAGCGTAACATAGGACAGCGGAGACCCCGGACTGTTGAACGACTGAAGCTCTACATCATGGGTGTCAAACTCTGGCCCGCGGGCCAAATTTGGCCCGCCGTGTAATTTAATTTTGCCCTCAAGGCAATATCAATTTAGCATTAGAGCTGGCCCGCCGGTGTTATACAGCGTCGGTGCCGCTGTAACACCGCATTCACCGCTAATACTCATACTTGCCAACCCTCCTAATTTTCCCGCTAGACTCCCGAAGTTCAGTGCCCCTCCCGAAAATCTCCCGGGGCAACCATTCTCCCGAATTTCTACCGATTTCCACCTGGACAACTATATTGGGGGCGTGCATTTAAGGCACTGTCTTTAGCCTTCTCTACAACCTGTCATCACGTCCGCTTTTCCTCCAAACTGACAGCGTGTCACATAATATTTGTGGCTTTTACACACACACACACACAAGTGAATGCAACACATACTTGGTCAACAGTCATACAGGTCACACTGAGGGTGGCCGTATAGACAACTTTAGCACTGTTACAAATATGCGCCACACTGTGAACCCACACCAAATAAGGATGACAAACACATTTCAGGTGAACATCCGCACCGTAACACAACAGAACAAATACTCAGAAACCCTTGCAGCACTAACTCTTCCAGGAAACTTCCAGCAAACTGAGCAATAATTAACGTTTTGTTCATGCATTTTCTCTTGCTACTTCAAAGCTTGAATGTCATTATTGTTATTTTATTTTCAAATGTATTATTAGCCCTTAGAAAAAAATTTATATTTACCTCAGAAGATTGCAAATAGAAAAAAAGGCATAACATTTTTATTAAAATTGTATTTGATATGCCATTGATATTTTTTAAATTATTATTATTATTATTTGAAACTGGATTTTGCATGTCAGTAAAGTTATATAAGCCTTGCTTGTTCAATATTTAATGCAAAACTTGTTTGGGTCCCTATTAAAAGGTTCATTTGTTCAACCTTGGCCCGCGGCTTTGTTCCCTTTAAAATTTTGGCCCACTCTGTATTTGACTTTGACACCCCTGATCTAGATAAAACAAGAATGGGAAAGAATTCCACTTTCAAAGCTTCAACAATTAGTTTCCTCAGTTCCCAAACGTTTATTGAGTGTTGTTAAAAGAAAAGGTGATGTAACACAGTGGTGAACATGCCCTTTCCCAACTACTTTGGCACGTGTTGCAACCATGGAGTTCTAAGTTAATTATTATTTGCAAAAAAAAATTTAGTTTATGAGTTTGAACATCAAATATGTTGTCTTTGTAGCATATTTGAATATGGGTTGAAAGGATTTGTATTCCGTTTGTATTGAAATCTAACACAATTTCCCAACTCATATGGAAACGGGGGTTTGTATTTGTGTTATTGTCGGGAGATTAAGAAGAACATTTATTATTGATATATTGTTATTTACAGCTTAAACGCACCATAAGGATCCCCCTCACCCCCCATGATTTTTGCAGACAAAAGTCTGACCTTTTATGTACAATATGTACAGTTTTTTTTTTTTTACACACATCATTTTGTATATCATTGCTTTGTATGTCATTTACTTACACTTCAGTAAAAAAATATGACCTAATATTGTCCGAATAGAGCGACTGCCAATAGTTCCATTGTAAGCAAACTTTTGATTTACTATTTACTATTTGGAATGCATAAAAGAAGAAAAAATGTGTGTGTGCTTGTCTTACATAAGGATTGAGAACGACAGGCAACATTCCAAAAAAAAAAAAAGTGCAGTTCCCCTCTAAAGTTCTTAAACTTTTGGTGGGAAAAAGGTCTTATGATAGAAACGTCTCAGGGTACCTAATAAATTCATTTATGAACCGCTTAAATTCAGACAAGACGAGTGAGGACAAATCATTTTAAATAATATATAAAACATTTTTTTGGGGGGGTCAGCTGAATATAAGTTTAGGTTAAGACTTTTTAAAAAAGTATTCCTGTAATGCACCAAGTTAGGTGTGTACGGAATACCGGTATTAGTACAGCACCGCGATACTAATGAATCATATTCGGTACTACACCCCCTCGGAAAAATACTTAAGACATGGCTAGGTAGTTTGAGGCTAATGTCTATTCGCCATGTTGTAACTACTTCAGAATGACTAATCTATGTCTCCATGGTGAATAATATAGTACATTTATTTCAAGCATCATCTCTCCAGAGAGGCTGATAAGTAGTCCTGCTTCTCTACATACCGCATTACCCTGGTGTCATAGTTTTGGATGTGTTGAAAATAGTCCATAGTCGGTAAAGATAAAAACAATATTTCATTATGTCCGATCTTTAATCATTCACTATCTTGATTATATACACATTGCACACTAGTGAATGAAGGGCATACTTAGTCAACAGCCATACATGTCACACTGAGGGTGACCGTATGAATAATGTTTGGGAGAATATTTGCAACACAACATAAAGACTACAAAACAAGTTCCCAGAATTCCCTGCAGCACCAACTTTTCCGGGACGCTACAATAGAAACAAACGGCATTGGTGGATCTACACCTAACATCCACTGTAATGATACCAAGTACAGGAGCATATCTAGTCGATACCACTATGACAACATCGACATTTTTTAGCAAAACAAAATCTTCTTTCGTTTTTTAAAAATGTATATTTTGTTTATAAACTTAGGATTTATGTCCCTGGAGACATGAGGACTTTGAATATGACCAATGTATGATCCTGTAAGTACTTGGTATCGGATCGATACCCAAATTTGTGGTATCATCCAAAACTAATGAAAAGTATTAAACAACAGAAGTATAATTGATTATTACATTTTAACAGAAGTGTACATAGTAAAGTGAGAAAGTAAGCATGTATTAACATAAATGAACAAGTAGATTAATAATTCATTTTTTTTACCGCTTGTCCTTAATAATGTTGACAAAATAATAGAATGATAAATGACACAATATGTTACTGCTTATGTCGGCAGCTAAATTAGGAGCCTTTGTTTGCTTACTTACTAATAAAAGACAAGTTGTCATATGTTCACTATTTTATTTAAGGACTAAATAGCAATAAGAAACATATGTTTAATGTACCATTAAGTATTTTGGTTGAAATAGAAAAGAAGAGAATAGAAAGTACTTTATTGATCCCTGGGGGAAATTCAGCAACACAGTTCGCTCGCAATAAACAATAAACACTTAGGTATTTTTTACATGTGAATAATATAAATACAGTCTATTATACAGCATTATTCACATGTGAATAATATAAATACAGTCTATTATACAGCATCATTCACATGTGAATAATATAAATAAATGTTTATTATATTATACTATATTATTTTTATACAGCATTATTCACATGTGAATAATATAAATACAGTCTATTATACATCATCATTCACATTTGAATAATATAAATACATTATTATTATATTATATTGTTATTATTATTGTTATACGGCATTATTCACACGTGAATAATATAAATACAGTGTATTACACAGCATTATTCACATGTGAATATTATAAATACAGTCCATTATACAGAATTATTCACATTTGAATAATATAAATACAGTCTATTATACAGCATCATTCACATTTGAATAATATAAATACATTATTATTATATTATATTATTATTATTATACGGCATTATTCACACGTGAATAATATAAATACAGTGTATTATACAGCATTATTCACTTGTGAATATTATAAATACAGTCCATTATACAGAATTATTCACATTTGAATAATATAAATACAGTCCATTATACAGCATTATTCACTTGTGAATAATATAAATACAGTCTATTATACAGCATTATTCACATGTGAATAATATAAATACAGCCTATTATACAACATTATTCACACGTGAATAATATAAATACGGTGTATACAGCATTATTCACATGTGAATAATATAAATACAGTCTATTATACAGCATTATTCACATGTAAATAATATAAATACAGTCCATTATACAGCATTATTCACATGTGAATAATATAAATACAGTCTATTATACAGCATTATTCACATGTGAATAATATAAATACAGTCTTATTATACAGCATTATTCATATGTGAATAATATAAAGCCAGTAATGAAGTTTTTTGTGGTCCCCTTTATTTAGAAAAGTACCGAAAAGTATCGAAATGCATTTTGGTACTGGTACCAGTATCAAGATATCGGTATCTGGACAACACTAGTCGCCTGTGAGCCTCATGTTTTGTAACAGATTCCCAGCATTCATTGCTCTGCGTACCCCTGTGCTAATAAAGCTGCAGTTTTTGCCAAATTCCCGCCGACTCTCTTCGCCTTCCAACCTGGACTTGGTCAACTCCAGTTGCTCGCTCTCTCTCTCTCTTTCTCTCGCCCGGCTTTCCAGCCCTATTCATTAGTCGAGGTTGTCTATCCGAATCCAAGATTCTCCACGCGTCTGTTTTGCAAATATCAGAAGGCGCTGAGATAACTGCGAGCCAGACGCCGGCCGGGCGGTTTCATTTCCTCCTTCATTCAAGTCGCATATCAATTAGTGCGCTTTTGGAGTCAGAATCCGGGATGAATACTCACTCATTGAAATATCACACAAAGCACTCGGAACCGTGCACGGCGAGAAAGCTTCGGAGCTGTCGTTTCATGCAGGCCTGGCACTCCGCAAAATAGCAGAGCTTTTGACTAAAATGCAACAGCACACATCTCATCTGCTTGCTACTCATACAAGTTGCACCCTAATGAGCTTCTACCAAATGACGGCAGGGAGGCTTTTGATCTGGCATTTCGGGTATGGAGATTGTCCACCACTTTGCCCAAAAAGGCAATCAGCTCTCATGGAGGCAGAGCATGCAGGCTGTATTACACACAGAGTACATCCATCTCCACAAATGGCGTTCCCTATCCTGGTTAATATGTGGGCTCTGGTGAAAGCCTTTATATCAATCAATCAATCAATGTTTACTTATATAGCCCTAAATCACTAGTGTCTCAAAGGACTGCACAAACCACTACAACATCCTCGGTAGGCCCACATAAGGGCAAGGAAAACTCACACCCAGTGGGACGTCGGTGACAATGATGACTATGAGAACATGATACTGTGAAAGATCAATCCGTAATGGATCCAACACAGTCGCGAGAGTCCAGTCCAAAGCGGATCCAACACAGCAGAGAGAGTCCCGTTCACAGCGGAGCCAGCAGGAAACCATCCCAAGCGGAGGCGGATCAGCAGCGCAGAGATGTCCCCAGCCGATACACAGGCGAGCGGTACATGGCCACCGGATCGGACCGGACTCCCTCCACAAAGGAGAGTGGGACATAGAAGAAAAAGAAAAGAAACGGCAGATCAACTGGTCTAAAAAGGGAGTCTATTTAAAGGCTAGAGCATACAAATGAGTTTTAAGGTGAGACTTAAATGCTTCTACTGAGGTGGCATCTCGAACTGTTACCGGGAGGGCATTCCAGAGTACTGGAGCCCGAAATGAAAAAGCTCTACAGCCCGCAGACTTTTTTTGGGCTTTGGGGATCACTAATAAGCCGGAGTCCTTTGAACGCAGATTTCTTGCCGGGACATATGGTACAATACAATTGGCAAGATAGGATGGAGCTAGACCGTGTAGTATTTTATACGCAAGTAGTAAAACCTTAAAGTCACATCTTAAGTGCACAGGAAGCCAGTGCAGGTGAGCCAGTATAGGTATATATGTATGTATATATGTATATAAAGGTATATACAGTACAGGTATATATGTATGTATATATGTATATAAAGGTATATACAGTACAGGAGTAATGTGATCAAACTTTCTTGTTCTTGTCAAAAGTCTAGCAGCCGCATTTTGTACCAACTGTAATCTTTTAATGCTAGACATGGGGAGACCCGAAAATAATACGTTACAGTAGTCGAGGCGAGACGTAACAAACGCATGGATAATGATCTCAGCGTCTTTAGTGGACAAAATGGAGCGAATTTTAGCGATATTACGGAGATGAAAGAAGGCCGTTTTAGTAACGCTTTTAAATATGGAGCTTGCTTTAGAAGTGGGTATTGACGGACTGACATTTTTATTTGATAAATTTCCCTAAAACAGCCGACTACCTATAATATAGGTTTTTCAAACATAAGATAAAAGCGTTACTAAATCGGCCTTCTTTCATCTCCGCAATATCGCTAAAATTCGCTCCATTCTGTCCACTAAAGACGCCGAGATCATTATCCATGCGTTTGTTACGTCTCGCCTCGACTACTGTAACGTGTTATTTTCGGGTCTCCCCATGTCTAGCATTAAAAGATTACAGTTGGTACAAAATGCGGCTGCTAGACTTTTGACAAGAACAAGAAAGTTTGATCACATTACGCCTGTACTGTATATACCTTTATATACATATATACATACATATATACCTATACTGTATATACCTTTATATACATATATACATACATATATACCTGTACTGTATATACCTTTATATACATATATACATACATATATACCTGTACTGGCTCACCTGCACTGGCTTCCTGTGCACTTAAGATGTGACTTTAAGGTTTTACTACTTACGTATAAAATACTACACGGTCTAGCTCCATCCTATCTTGCCGATTGTATTGTACCATATGTCCCGGCAAAAAATCTGCGTTCAAAGGACTCCGGCTTATTAGTGATTCCCAAAGCCCCAAAAAAGTCTGCGGGCTATAGAGCGTTTTCATTTCGGGCTCCAGTACTCTGGAATGCCCTCCCGGTAAAAGTTCGAGATGCCACCTCAGTAGAAGCATTTAAGTTTCACCTTTGTATACTCTAGCCTTTAAATAGACTCCCTTTTTAGACCAGTTGATCTGCCGTTTCTTTTCTTTTTCTCCTATGTCCCACTCTCCTTTGTGGAGGGAGTCCGGTCCGATCCGGTGGCCATGTACTGCTCGCCTGTGTATCGGCTGGGGACATCGCTGCGCTGCTGATCCGCCTCCGCTTGGGATGGTTTCCTGCTGGCTCCGCTGTGAAAGGGACTCTCGCTGCTGTGTTGGATCCGCTTTGGACTGGACTCTCGCGACTGTGTTGGATCCATTATGGATTGAACTTTCACAATATCATGTTAGACCCGCTCGACATCCATTGCTTTCCTCCTCTCCAAGGTTCTCATAGTCATCATTGTGACCGACGTCCCACTGGGTGTGAGTTTTCCTTGCCCTTATTTGGGCCTACCGAGGATGTCGTAGTGGTTTGTGCAGCCCTTTGAGACACTAGTGATTTAGGGCTATATAAGTGGGCTATATAAGTAAACATTGATTGATTGATTGATATAACAATTTTGCATTTTGCCATTTTCTACCATGTGTCCCTTTCGGGGTCGCAGAGGGTGCCGGACCCTATCTTTGTGATTATTCAATTTAAAAGGGGATATACTCACATTTGTACTGCTTCGGTACCGATTCACAGTATCTAGGAGGGGTTGTACGGTATATCGAATTTTCCTGGCGGCATAGCTCGTTTGGTAGAGTGGCCGTGCCAGCAACTTGAGGGTTGCAGGTTCGATTCCCGCTTCCGCCATCCTAGTCACTGCCGTTGTGTCCTTGGGCAAGGCACTTTACCCACCTGCTCCCAGTGCCACCCACACTGGTTTAAATGTAACTTCGATATTGGGTTTCACTATGTAAAGCGCTTTGAGTCACTAGAGAAAAGCGCTATATAAATATAATTCACTTCACTTCACTTCCTGAAGCGACTCTCCTGAAGGAATCAATAAAGTACTATCTATCTATTTATTTACCAAAGAATCATATTCGGTCCTATACCGCCTCTGAAAAGTACCTTTTGTTCTTCTTTCTCGCCGTTGTCAAGTTTGTTGTACAAACCCCGTTTCCATATGAGTTGGGAAATTGTGTTAGATGTAAAAATAAACGGAATACAATGACTTGCAAATCCTTTTCAACCCATATTCAGTTGAATATGCTACAAAGACAAGATATTTGATGTTCAAACTCATAAACTTTATTTTTTTTTGTAAATAATAATTAACTTAGAATCTCATGGCGGCAACATGTGCCAAAGTAGTTGGGAAAGGGCATGTTCACCATTGTGTTACATCACCTTTTCTTTTAACAACCATCAATAAACGTTTGGGAATTGAGGAAACTAATTGTTGATGCTTTGAAAGTGGAATTCTTTCCCATTCTTGTTTTATGTAGAGCTTCAGTCGTTCAACAGTCCGGGGTCTTGTTGTCGTATTTTACGCTTCATAATGCGCCACACATTTTCCATAGGAGACAGGTCTGGACTGCAGGCGGGCAAGGAAAGTACCCGCATTCTTTTTTTTACAAAGCCACGCTTTTGTAACACTTGTCTTGCTGAAATAAGCAGGGGCGTCCATGGTAACGTTGCTTGGATGACAACATATGTTGCTCCAAAACCTGTATGTACCTTTCAGCATTAATGGTGCCTTCACAGATGTGTAAGTTACCCATGCCTCGGGCACTAATGCACCCCCATACCATCACAGATGCTGGCTTTTGAACTTTGCGTCGATAACAGTCTGGATGTTTCGCTTCCGCTTTGGTCCGGATGACACGATGTCGAATATTTCCAAAAACAATTTGAAATGTGGACTCGTCAGACCGCAGAACACTTTTCCACTTTGCATCAGTGCATCTTAGATGATCTCGGGCCTAGAAAAACCGGCGGCGTTTCTGGATGTTGTTGATAAATGCCTTTCGCTTTGCAAAGTAGAGCTTTAACTTGCACTTACAGATGTAGCGACCAACTGTATTTAGTGACGGTGGTTTTCTGAAGTGTTCCTGAGCCCATGTGGTGATATCCTTTAGAGATTGATGTGGGTTTTTGATACAGTGCCGTCTGAGGGATCGAAGGTCACTGTCATTCAATGTTGGTTTCCGGCCATGCCGCTTACGTGGAGTGATTTCTCCAGATTCTCTGAACCTTTTGATGATATCATGGACCGTAGATGTTGAAATCCCTAAATTTCTTGCAATTGCACTTAAAGCTTCGTGAAGGCGTCTTCCCCCTTTGGGACCAGCCGTCACTTCGTCTTGTTGTCGTATTTTACGCTTCATAATGCGCCACACATTTTCCATAGGAGACAGGTCTGGACTGCAGGCGGGCAAGGAAAGTACCCGCATTCTTTTTTTACGAAGCCACGCTTTTGTAACACTTGTCTTGCTGAAATAAGCAGGGGCGTCCATGGTAACGTTGCTTGGATGACAACATATGTTGCTCCAAAACCTGTATGTACCTTTCAGCATTAATGGTGCCTTCACAGATGTGTAAGTTACCCATGCCTTGGGCACTAATGCATCCCCATACCATCACAGATGCTGGCTTTTGAACTTTGCGTCGATAACAGTCTGGATGGTTCGCTTCCGCTTTGGTCCGGATGACACGATGTCGAATATTTCCAAAAACAACTTGAAATGTGGACTCGTCAGACCGCAGAACACTTTTCCACTTTGCATCAGTGCATCTTAGATGATCTCGGGCCTAGAAAAACCGGCGGCGTTTCTGGATGTTGTTGATAAATGCCTTTCGCTTTGCGTAGTAGAGCTTTAACTTGCACTTACAGATGTAGCGACAAACTGTATTTAGTAATAGTGGTTTTCTGAAGTGTTCCTGAGCCCATGTGGTGATATTCTTTAGAGATTGATGTGGGTTTTTGATACAGTGCCGTCTGAGGGATCGAAGGTCACGGTCATTCAATGTTGGTTTCCGGCCATGCCGCTTACATGGAGTGATTTCTCCAGATTCTCTGAACCTTTTGATGATATTATGGAGCGTAGATGTTGAAATCGCTAAATTTCTTGCAATTGCACTTAAAGCTTCGTGAAGGCGTCTTCCCCCTTTGGGACCAGCCGTCACTTCGAAACAGGGCAATGTGTTAATATCCGCCATGTTGTCTTGAAACCTTCAAGTCCCCGGAACCTTACAACATTTCTATTTGGTTTCTTTGCATTGAATTAAGTGAAGAAAGCAGCGGTGTGTCCGGAGGTGTTGCCCCCCCCCCCCTCGTGGGTCTTGTGCAGCAGCAGCAGTCCGCTGACCTTCTTCTACCAAGTGGCAGCCTCTTCCATTTAGATTTATGCATTAGAGTTCTACTCCGCTTCCTTCCACTCTCCCACTCCCCTCCGTTTCTCTCCCCCCGGTGGCGGCGCTCGGACAGAATGTAGATGAGTGATCACGCTGATGGCACCGCAGTTGTGTTGTTGTATTTTTTTTTATTTATTTATTTTTTTTCTGTCTGACGTCGCTGCAGCTTCAGCACATTTGCATGACGGGGCACGGTAGGTAGAGCAGTTGGTATTCATGTCCACCACCGGGTTGACTGTAGCCCTTGGGAGAGTAGCGGACACTTTTTGGCTGTCGCTGCTCCTATTATCACGTTGTGCCCTTGAAGTATGCGTACTTTGGTCTGTGAGGGAGAGTGTATGCTCTATACCAGTCATGTTGTCATTCTAGTACAGGCCTGGGCAATTACTTTGACGCGGGGGGCATATTTAGAGAAAAAATTGTGTCTGGGGGCCACAATATCTATCTATATATGTATATATACAGTATATATATATATATATATATATATATATATACATATCCATCCATCCATCCATGTTCTACCGCTTGTCCCTTTTGGGGTCACGGGGGATCCCTGGAGCCTATGTCAGCTTCATTCGGGCAGAAGGCGTCGTACACCCTGGACAAATCATTCACCTCATCGCAGGGCCGACACAGATGGACAGACAACATTCACACTCACATTCACACACTAGGGCCAATTTAGTGTTGCCAATCAACCTATCCCCAGGTGCATGTCTTTGGAGGTGGGAGGAAGCCGGAGTACCCGGAGGGAACCCACGCAGTCACGGGGGTATTGTGAGGCAAATGCACTAACCCCTGTATGTATATATATATATATATATATATATATATATATATATATATATATATATATATATATATTTATTTATATACATATGTATATATGTATGTATGAATATGTACACATATACATATACACACACACACATATATATATATATACATATATATGTATATGTATATACATATGTATATGTATGAATATGTACATATATATGTATGTGTATATACATATGTATACGTATGTATGAATATGTACATATACATGTATGTATAAATGTGTATATATATACATACACACACATATATATACATATATATGTATATTTATATATATATGTATATATGTATATGTACATATATATGTATATATATATATATATATATATATATATATATATATATATATATATATATATACACACACATATATACACATATGTATGTGTATAAATATGTATATATATACATATACACACACATATATACATATATATGTATATTTATATACATATGTATATATGTATGTATGAATATGTACATATATATGTATGTATGTGTGTATGTGTATGTATATATATATATATATATATATATATATATATGTATGTATATATATATATATGTGTGTATTTATATATGCATGTGTATACATATATGTATATATGTATGTATGAATATGTACATATATATGTATGTATACATATGTATGTATGTGTATATATATATGTGTGTGTATATATATATATATATATATATATATCTCCTGACGATTGAGGGAACCCCTCATGAAACAGTTCTGTAGAGATGTTGTTGATAAATGGCTTTCGCTTTGCATAGTAGAGCGTTAACTTGCACTTAAAGATGTAGCGACAAACTGTATTTAGTGACGGTGGTTTTCTGAAGTGTTCCTGAGCCCATGTGGTGATATCCTTTAGAGATTGATGTCGGTTTTTGATACATTTGGCCAAGTAATTTGTCAAGTATGGGGCAAAAGCTTACTACAAAAAGTAGCATTACTGCTAAGATGCGGGACTTTTAAAATCGTGGCATTAAAACTAAAAAACAAAGACAACTCCACATTGTTTTCTTTGTCTTATTTTTGCCCAAAAAATCGAACAAACACATTCTGAAAATATTACAATAAAAATATAGAAACAAATACTGGCAGCGATAAAGTTTAGATCCATGAATTTAAAGAAAAAAGTGAATGAATGCTTATAACTGAATACATTTACATATGCATAAAAATGTGTTTTCTTTTGTTTTCTTTTTTTTTTTTTTATGAGAAGTAATGTTTATGACAACCTTTTTCCAAAACACAATATAGAATGTGAGATATAACACGATAATGCATACATTTATTATTTGTTTGCGAAATGCTTACAAAAAAGTGGGACTCCAAAAATTTACTGTGGGCGGGACCCCATTTTGAAAATTCCTAGCACCAGCTGATGGAGTATTGGTGCCTGTAAAAGAGCAGCAGGCGGCTGTGGCCTGCGGGCCTGTTCTAAATACTAATCAAATATAAATCCGGGGACCATAGATAATCCATAATACAAGACCTTGACACCTTATGGTATCAATTTTCCAAAAGTTCTTTATGCGAGTCCACCATATAGTACGACCCTGTAGTCAATAAGCTCCCTTTTTCCCTGCTATTCTCTTGTTGTGGGGCAGACTGGCTCGTGCATGCACGTGCATTCTCCGCTGTTGCCATTTCTAATACAAACTAGCGTATTTTTTTAACTTTATCTGTCAGTAAACTTCCAACGGAAGTGCTAAAAACTACAAAACCTAAAACTAGTAAAGTTGGCACGTTGTGTAAATGGTAAATAAAAACAGAATACAATGATTTGCATATTATGTTCAATTGAATAGACTCCAAAGACGTCCAAACTGAGAAACAATTTTTGATTTTGCAAATAATTGTTGACTTAGAATTAAATGGCAGCAACACATTGCAAAAAAGTTGGCACAGGGGCATTTTTACCACTGTGTTACATGGCCTTTCCTTTTAGCAATTTTCAGTAAACATTTGGGACCTGAGGAGACCAAATTTTTGAAGCTTTTCTGTTGGAATTCTTTCCCATTCTTGCTTGATGTACAACTTAAGTTGTGGTGTTTTACACGTCATATTGTGCTACACATTTTAAATGGGACACAGGACTGTACTACTAGCAGGCCAGTCTAGTACCCACACTCTTTTACTATGAAGCCATGCAGTTGTAACACGTGGCTTGGCATTGTTTTGCTGAAATAAGCAGGGGCGGTCATGACAACGTTGCTTGGATGGCAACATATCCATCCATCCATCCATCATCTTCCGCTTATCCGAGGTCGGGTCGCGGGGGCAACAGCCTAAGCAGGGAAACCCAGACTTCCCTCTCCCCAGCCACTTCGTCTAGCTCTTCCCGGGGGATCCCGAGGCGTTCCCAGGCCAGCCGGGAGACATAGTCTTCCCAACGTGTCCTGGGTCTTCCCCGTGGCCTCCTACCGGTTGGACGTGCCCTAAACACCTCCATAGGGAGGCGTTCGGGTGGCATCCTGACCAGATGCCCGAACCACCTCATCTGGCTCCTCTCGATGTGGAGGAGCAGCGGCTTTACTTTGAGTTCCTCCCGGATGGCAGAGCTTCTCACCCTATCTCTAAGGGAGAGACCCGCCACACGGCGGAGGAAACTCATTTGGGCCGCTTGTACCCGTGATCTTATCCTTTCGGTCATGACCCAAAGCTCATGACCATAGGTGAGGATGGGAACGTAGATCGACCGGTAAATTGAGAGCTTTGCCTTCCGGCTCAGCTCCTTCTTCACCACAACGGACCAGTACAACGTCCGCATTACTGAAGACGCCGCACCGATCCGCCTGTCGATCTCACGATCCACTCTTCCCCCACTCGTGAACAAGACTCCTAGGTACTTGAACTCCTCCACTTGAGGCAGGGTCTCCTCCCCAACCCGGAGATGGCACTCCACCCTTTTCCGGGCGAGAACCATGGACTCGGACTTGGAGGTGCTGATTCTCATTCCGGTCGCTTCACAACATATGTTGCTCCAAAACTTGTATGTACCTTTCAGCATTAATGGTGCCTTCACAGATGTGTAAGTTACCCATGTCTTGGGCACTAATACACACCCATACCATCACACATGCTGGCTTTTGAACATTGTGTCTAGAACAATATGGATGTTTTTTTTTTTCGTCTTTGTTCCGGTGGACACAACGTCCACAGTTTCCAAAAACAATTTGAAATGTGGACTTTTGCACTTTGCATTTGTCCATCTTAGATGAGCTCGGGCGGCGTTTCTGGGTGTTGTTGATAAATGGTTTTGGCTTTGCATAGTAGAGTTTTAAAAAAAGAGTTAAAGTACCAATGTTAGTCACACACACACGCTAGGTGTGGTGAAATTTGTCCTCTGCATTTGACCCATCCCCTTGTTCACCCCCTGGGAGGTGAGGGGGACTTGCACTAATCATTGTATTCTGTTTTGTTTACGATTTACACAACGTGCCAACTTCACTGGTTTTGGGTTTCGTACAACAAAGATGGTGTGGAGCCACTTTTAATAAGACGGCGCAACCTGAAGAGAGACGGTCAGAAAACATAACCTATGCAAAATTTTGACCAAGAACCACCATTACATGCTATGTAGTCCACAAGCAAGTTACCAATGGTGGTTTAACAGAACTCATGTGTTTTGACAACTGTCTATATTTTTCACAATTGCAAAGTTTATGGAATAAAATTTCTTACCGGCCCGGATAAAATAATTGAAGACTACAGCTGTCACTCACCCGGTCTTGTCAACACGTACACGCAGGGAGTGCGTGCACACACACAAAGGCAGTCCAAGAGAAGCAAGGAACAATTTGAGGTCATGTGGTGTGTAAAATACATTGGAAAGTTGGCACCTTTTAGGCCAGGGGTCAGCAACCTTTTTGAAAGCAAGAGCTACTTCTTGGGTACTGATTAATGCGAAGGGCTACCAGTTTGATACACACTTCAATAAATTGCCAGAAATAGCCAATTTGCTCAATTTACCTTTAACTCTATGTTATTATTAATAATTAATGATGTTTATCTTTGTGGAAACACTGGTCATCTTAATGATTTCTCACAATAAATATATATAGAAACAGATAAATATTTTTATAGATATATTTCGACTCTTTAAAATTCAGAATTTAACCGAAAAAAAGAGAAAAACTAGCTAATTCGAATCTTTTTGAAAAAATTTAAAAAATAATTTATGGAACATCATTAGTAATTTTTCCTGATTAAGATTATTTTTAGAATTTTGATGACATGTTTTAAATAAGTTAAAATCCAATCTGCACTTTGTTAGAATATATAACAAATTGGACTAAGCTATATTTCTAACAAAGACAAATATTTTTATTGAATTTTACTCATAATAAGTTTGAAGACATATTTTTCAAATATTTTTCGTTGAAAAAACAGACGCTAAAATTAAGAATTAAAATAAAATGTATTTTTTATTCTTCACAATAAAAAATTAAAAAAAAACTTGAACATTGATTTAAATTGTCAGGAAAGAAGAGGAAGGAATTCAAAAAGTAAAAAGGTATATGTGTTTAAAAATCCCTAAAATCATTTTTAAGGTTGTATTTTTTTCTCTAAAATTGTCTTTCTGAAAGTTATAAGAAGCAAAGTAAAAAAAAAAACAACTAGCTAATTCGAATCTGTTTGAAAAAATTAAAAAAAAGAATTTATGGAACATCATTAGTAATTTTTCCTGATTAAGATTAATTTTAAAATTTTGATGACATGTTTTAAATAGGTTAAAATCCAATCTGCACTTTGTTAGAATATATAACAAATTGGACTAAGCTATATTTCTAACAAAGACAAATATTTTTATTGAATTTTACTCATAAGTTTGAAGACATATTTTTCAAATATTTTTCGTTGAAAAAACAGACGCTAAAATCAAGAATTAAAATAAAATGTATTTATTATTTTTCACAATAAAAAAAAAAAATACTTGAACATTGATTTAAATTGTCAGGAAAGAAGAGGAAGGAATTTAAAAGGTAAAAAGGTATATGTGTTTAAAAATCCCTAAAATCATTTTTAAGGTTGTATTTTTTCTCTAAAATTGTCTTTCTGAAAGTTATAAGAAGCAAAGTAAAAAAAAACAACTAGCTAATTCGAATCTTTTTGAAAAAATTTAAAAAAAGAATTTATGGAACATCATTAGTCATTTTTCCTGATTAAGATTAATTTTAAAATTTTGATGACATGTTTTAAGTAGGTTAAAATCCAATCTGCACTTTGTTAGAATATATAACAAATTGGACCAAGCTATATTTCTTACAAAGATGAATGTTTTTTTGTACTTTTAATCATAATTAGTTTGAAAAAATATTTCACAAATATTATTTGCAAAAAAACAGAAGCTGAAATGAAGAATTAATTTAAAATGTATTTATTATTCTTTACAATAAAAAAAAAAAATACTTGAACATTGATTTAAATTGTCAGGAAAGAAGAGGAAGGAATTTAAAAAGTAAAAAGGTATATGTGTTTAAAAATCCCTAAAATCATTTTTAAGGTTTTATTTTTTTCTCTAAAATTGTCTTTCTGAAAGTTATGAAAAGCAAAGTAAAAAAAAAAAAAAACTAGCTAATTCGAATCTGTTTGAAAAAATTAAAAAAAAGAATTTATGGAACATCATTAGTAATTTTTCCTGATTCAGATTAATTTTAAAATTTTGATGACATGTTTTAAATAGGTTAAAATCCAATCTGCACTTTGTTAGAATATATAACAAATTGGACTAAGCTATATTTCTAACAAAGACAAATATTTTTATCGAATTTTACTCATAATAAGTTTGAAGACATATTTCTCCAATATTCTTTGTTGAAAAAACAGACGCTAAAATTAAGAATTAAAATAAAATGTATTTATTATTCTTCACAATAAAAAATAAAAAACTACTTGAACATTGATTTAAATTGTCAGGAAAGAAGAGGAAGGAATTTAAAAGGTAAAAAGGTATATGTGTTTAAAAATCCCTAAAATCATTTTTAAGGTTGTATTTTTTTCTCTAAAATTGTCTTTCTGAAAGTTATAAGAAGCAAAGTAAAAAAAAAAAACTAGCTAATTTGAATCTGTTTGAAAAAAAACAAAATAATTTATGGAACATCATTAGTAATTTTTCCTGATTAAGATTCATTTTAAAATTTTGATGACATGTTTTAAATAAGTTAAAATCCAATCTGCACTTTGTTAGAATATATAACAAATTGGACTAAGCTATATTTCTAACAAAGACAAATATTTTTTATTGAATTTTACTCATAATAAGTTTGAAGACATATTTCTCAAATATTCTTCGTTGAAAAAACAGACGCTAAAATTAAGAATTAAAATAAAATGTATTTATTATTCTTCACAATAAAAAAAATACTTGAACATTGATTTAAATTGTCAGGAAAAAAGAGGAAGGAATTTAAAAAGTAAAAAGTTATATGTGTTTAAAAATCCCTAAAATCATTTTTAAGGTTGTATTTTTTCTCTAAAATTGTCTTTCTGAAAGTTATAAGAAGCAAAGTAAAAAAAAAAAAAAACTAGCTAATTCGAATCTGTTTGAAAAAATTAAAAAAAAGAATTTATGGAACATCATTAGTCATTTTTCCTGATTAAGATTAATTTTACAATTTTGACGACATGTTTTAAATAGGTTAAAATCCAATCTGCACTTTGTTAGAATATATAACAAATTGGACTAAGCTATATTTCTAACCAAGACAAATATTTTTATTGAATTTTACTCATAAGTTTGAAGACATATTTCTCAAATATTTTTCGTTGAAAAAACAGACGCTAAAATTAATAATTAAAATAAAATGTATTTATTATTCTTCACAATAAAAAAAAAAAAATACTTGAACATTGATTTAAATTGTCAGGAAAGAAGAGGAAAGAATTTAAAAACTAAAAAGGTATATGTGTTTAAAAATCCCTAAAATCATTTTTAAGGTTGTATTTTTTTCTCTAAAATTGTCTTTCTGAAAGTTATAAGAAGCAAAGTAAAAAAAAAAAAACTAGCTAATTCGAATCTGTTTGAAAAAATTAAAAAAAAGAATTTATGGAACATCATTAGTAATTTTTCCTGATTAAGATTAATTTTAAAATTTTGATGACATGTTTTAAATAGGTTAAAATCCAATCTGCACTTTGTTAGAATATATAACAAATTGGACTAAGCTATATTTCTTACAAAGATGAATGTTTTTTTGTACTTTTAATCATAATTAGTTTGAAAAAATATTTCACAAATATTATTTGCGAAAAAACAGAAGCTAAAATGAAGAATTAATTTAAAATGTATTTATTATTCTTTACAATTAAAAAAATAAATGTACTTGAACATTGATTTAAATTGTCAGGAAAGAAGAGGAAGGAATTTAAAAAGTAAAAAGGTATATGTGTTTAAAAATCCCTAAAATCATTTTTAAGGTTGTATTTTTTTCTCTAAAATTGTCTTTCTGAAAGTTATGAGAAGCAAAATAAAAATAAAAAAGAATAATTTATTTAAACAAGTGAAGACCAGGTCTTTAAAATATTTTCTTGGATTTTCCAATTCTATTTGAATTTTGTCTCTCTTAGAATGAAAAATGTTGACCAAAGCAAACCAGATTGCTAGTAAATAAGTAAAATTAAAAAAAATAGAGGCGGCTCACTGGTAAGTGCTGCTATTTGAGCTATTTTTAGAACAGGCCAGCGGGCGACGCATCTGGTCCTTACGGGCTACCTGGGCCTTGGTGACCCCTGGTCTAGGCATTTGTGTAAATATGTCAAACAGCACCTTTAATTATTGTTATTTAGGAATATTTTTTGTGGTGACTCTGAATATTCAAACCTCCCCTTTTCAGTACTAATCGCGCAGAATGACGCGACCATAGGAGACATTCTCCTGGTTGCAGCCAATAACCGCACCTCCTTTTTCTCCTAAAGGTGCAGTTTGGACCAGGCTGCAGGGTTGTGCATCCTTCTGAAACCAATAGACGCAAATAATAAAAAACGGTTGCCAATTTCCTGTTGAGCCGGCAAATACAATCTCACATTTTTTATTTTGCAAACGCGGTTGAGCCATTAAGGGACCGGAGGGTGTGTTCCAACTATGGTGGGATCACACTCCTCAGCCTTCCCGGTAAGGTTTATTCAGGTGTACTGGAGAGGAGGCTACGCCGGATAGTCCAACCTCGGATTCAGGAGGAACAATGTGGTTTTTCGTCCTGGTCGTGGAACTGTGGACCAGCTCTATACTCTCGGCAGGGTTCTTGAGGGTGCATGGGAGTTTGCCCAACCAGTCTACATGTGCTTTGTGGACTTGGAGAAGGCATTGGACCGTGTCCCTCGGGAAGTCCTGTGGGGAGTGCTCAGAGAGTATGGGGTATCGGACTGTCTGATTGTGGCGGTCCGATCCCTGTATGATCAGTGTCAGAGCTTGGTCCGCATTGCCGGCAGTAAGTCGGACTCGTTTCCAGTGAGGGTTGGACTCCGCCAAGGCTGTCCTTTGTCACCCATTCTGTTCATAACTTTTATGGACAGAATTTCTAGGCGCAGTCAAGGCGTTGAGGGGTTCCGGTTTGGTGACCACAGGATTAGGTCTCTGCTTTTTGCAGACAATGTGGTCCTGTTGGCTTCATCTGACCGGGATCTTCAGCTCTCGCTGGATCGGTTCGCAGCCGAGTGTGAAGCGGCCGGAATGAGAATCAGCACCTCCAAGTCCGAGTCCATGGTTCTCGCCCGGAAAAGGGTGGAATGCCATCTCCGGGTTGGGGAGGAGACCCTGCCCCAAGTGGAGGAGTTCAAGTACCTAGGAGTCTTGTTCACGAGTGAGGGAAGAGTGGATCGTGAGATCGACAGGCGGCGTCTTCAGTAATGCGGACGTTGTACCGATCCGTTGTGGTGAAGAAGGAGCTGAGCCGGAAGGCAAAGCTCTCAATTTACCGGTCGATCTACGTTCCCATCCTCACCTATGGTCATGAGCTTTGGGTCATGACCGAAAGGATAAGATCACGGGTACAAGCGGCCCAAATGAGTCTCTCCCTTAGAGATAGGGTGAGAAGCTCTGCCATCCGGGAGGAACTCAAAGTAAAGCCGCTGCTCCTCCACATGGAGAGGAGCCAGATGAGGTGGTTCGGGCATCTGGTCAGGATGCCACCTGAACGCCTCCCTAGGGAGGTGTTTAGGGCACGTCCAACCGGTAGGAGGCCACGGGGAAGACCCAGGACACGTTTGATTGATTGATTGATTGATACTTTTATTAGTAGATTGCACAGTTCAGTACATATTCCGTACAATTGACCACTAAATGGTAACACCCGAATAAGTTTTTCAACTTGTTTAAGTCGGGGTCCACGTTAATCAATTCATGGTGGGAAGACTATGTCTCCCGGCTGGCCTGGGAACGCCTCGGGATCCCCCGGGAAGAGCTGGACGAATTGGCTGGGGAGAGGGAAGTCTGGGCTTCCCTGCTTAGGCTGCTGCCCCCGTGACCCGACCTCGGATAAGCAGAAGAAGATGGATGGATGGGTTGAGGCAGAAAGATTGCACTTGGTTTGAATGCACCTTTGAACAGCTTAAAGATGCATTTAATTTCACGCCATTAACCGATTTTTGTACCCATCCCTATTTTGCACACAGAACTGAATGTCATTTGAAAAAAAAATACATCTAATTCTACTAATTAACCATCATGCAAATGATACTCTTGTGTCAAGATCTCTGTAGGTGTCTGCTTTTATTTATTTATTTATTTATTCATCGTGTTTTGCATATTAAATCCTTTATTACTTTTTTAGAAACAGTATAAAATACACAGTATTGCACATAGTAAATCAATTGCACTTCTTTAAGGTACAGATAAACAGCAAGTGCACTCTCTTAATGCTAATGTTGTATGCTTACCTAACAAAAAAAAAAGGCGGGGGGGGGACATACAGGTGTGGACGTGTGTCACCTGTTGCTACCAATGACTTACATTATGTTGCTGGAAATTCAGTTTTAAAGTGTTTTCTTTTGGGGGGGAGAAGTGAATCACCTCTGCAGAAACATTTAACTTAGTCGATATATTTTTCTGTTTTTACATATCAGCAGTGGCGGGCCGTGCGTATCAAACTTAGGCCTTCGGTGATGTCCCACTTCAATGATTACCTCTCCAAATACCATCATTTATGTCCCCACTTGACCATTGCCTGAAAAATACTATACAGAAACAAGTTCACTGAGCATTGAAACACATCAACAGTGTTCAAAACAGGGTCACTTCAGGCGCAATCAGCGATTAAAACAAATCTCATGTGGGACTGTCAAAATTAAAATGGCAAAACACTAATTAAACGTGAAAATATAAAGAGAAAAAACTATTCAAACTCACAATTTCCAGCACCCATTCGACGCCGTATAAGCTAGTGGTGCCGCTTGTTGTCGGTGGATTTGCGTGAAAATTTTATTGCCCCATTTCACAAGATGTAGTTTCTCTTTAAATGTCCTTGCAATTATATATCTACCACCTAATCAATGGTTTGTTCTCCTTTTTTGTGGGTTAAAAAAATGACTACCGCTGATTTCTCCGCTGGCCGGGTGCCACTTTCTGCTCTAGTAAATTGGATACTCACTTTGGAATGAGAAGTGAGTATCCAATCGCAGTCTCGTTAACATCAGGCTACCTAGATAGGCAACAACTTGTGATCTGCACGGACATTGTTGATTCTGAAGGGCATATTTGGTACAGCATGGCTACATAATCTTGCTGAATTCCGATTGGATACAAACTGACCTAAAAACAACAGCACTGGAAGGAGCATAATATGACATAAAGTGAATATGAATACTTTTAGATATTAAGGGAAAGTCAATTAAAAATTACTTTTAGCTTTAATTATGATCATGATTTCTGGTTATGTTTACCCAGCAGAGAAGACCTTGCTTACCTATGAATTTGATTAACGTGGACCCCGACTTAAACAAGTTGAAAAACTTATTCTGGTGTTACCATTTAGTGGTCAATTGTACGCAATATGTACTGTCCATGTACAAATCCATGTTTTGTTCTCCTTTTTTGTGGGTTAAAAAAGTGAGTACCGCTGATTTCTCCGCTGGCCGGGTGCCACTTTCTGCTCTAGTAAATTGGATACTCACTTTGGATTGAGAAGTGAGTATCCAATCACAGTCTCGTTAACATCAGGCTACCTAGATAGGCAACAACTTGTGATCTGCACGAACATTGTTGATACTGAAGGGCAGATTTGGTACAGCATGGCGACATAATCTTGCTGAATTCCGACTGGATACAAACTCTGACCTAAAAACAACAGCACTGGAAGGAGCATAATATGACATAAAGTGAATATGAATACTTTTAGATATTAAGGGAAAGTCAATTAAAAATTACTTTTAGCTTTAATTATGATCATGATTTCTGGTTATGTTTGCCCAGCAGAGAAGACCTTGCTTACCTATGAATTGATTAACGTGGACCCCGACTTAAACAAGTTGAAAAACTTATTGGGGTGTTACCATTTAGTGATCAATTGTATGGAATATGTACTGTCCATGTACTAATCCATGTTTTCTTCTCCTTTTTTGTGGGTTAAAAAAGTGACTACCGCTGATTTCTCCGCTGTCCGGGTATGGCTCCAGTGCCATTTTCTGCTCTAGTAAATGGGATACTCACTTTGGAATGAGAAGTGAGTATCCAATCACAGTCTCGTTAACATCAGGCTACCTAGATAGGCAACAACTTGTGATCTGCACGGACACTGTTGATTCTGAAGGGCAGATTTGGTACAGCATGGCGACATAATCTTGCTGAATGTCGATTGGATACAAACTCTGACCTAAAAACAACAGCACTGGAAGGAGCATAATATGACATGAATATGAATAATTTTAGATATTAAGGGAAAGTCAATTAAAAAGTACTTTTAGCTTCAATTATGATCATGATTTCTGGTTATGTTTGCCCAGCAGAGAAGACCTTGCTTACCTATGAATTGATTAACGTGGACCCCGAATTAACCAAGTTGAAAAACTTATTCGGGTGTTACCATTTAGTGATCAATTGTATGGAATATGTACTGTCCATGTACTAATCCATGTTTTCTTCTCCTTTTTTGTGGGTTAAAAAAGTGACTACCGCTGATTTCTCCGCTGTCCGGGTATGGCTCCAGTGCCATTTTCTGCTCTAGTAAATGGGATACTCACTTTGGATTGAGAAGTGAGTATCCAATCACAGTCTCGTTAACATCAGGCTACCTAGATAGGCAACAACTTGTGATCTGCACGGACATTGTTGATTCTGAAGGGCAGATTTGGTACAGCATGGCGACATAATCTTGCTGAATTCCGACTGAATACAAACTCTGACCTAAAAACAACAGCACTGGAAGGAGCATAAATGACATGAATATGAATAATTTTAAATATTAAGGGAAAGTCAATTAAAAAATACTTTTAGCTTTAATTATGATCATGATTTCTGGTTATGTTTGCCCAGCAGAGAAGACCTTGCTTACCTATGAATTGATTAACGTGGACCCCGACTTAAACAAGTTGAAAAACTTATTGGGGTGTTACCATTTAGTGATCAATTGTATGGAATATGTACTGTCCATGTACTAATCCATGTTTTGTTCTCCTTTTTTGTGGGTTAAAAAAGTGAGTACCGCTGATTTCTCCGCTGTCCGGGTACGGCTCCAGTGCCACTTTCTGCTCTCGTAAATTGGATACTCACTTTGGAATGAGAAGTGAGTATCCAATCACAGTCTCGTTAACATCAGGCTACCTAGATAGGCAACAACTTGTGATCTGATTGGCTAGCGCAATTATCTATCAACTGTATGTGCCCGTTCACTCACAATGCACGGACATTGTTGATTCTGAAGGGCATATTTGGTACAGAATGGCTACATAATCTTGCTGAATTCCGACTGGATACAAACTGACCTAAAAACAACAGCACTGGAAGGAGCATAACATGACAGGAAGTGAATATGAATAATTTTAGATATTTAGGGAAAGTCAATTAAAAATGACTTTTGGATTTAATTATGATCATGATTTCTGGTTATGTTTGCCCAGCAGAGAAGACCTTGCTTACCCATGAATTGATTAACGTGGACCCCGACTTAAACAAGTTGAAAAACTTATTGGGGTGTTACCATTTAGTGGTCAATTGTACGGAATATGTACTGTCCATGTACTAATCCATGTTTTGTTCTCCCTTTTTGTGGGTAAAAAAAATGACAACCGCTGATTTCTCCGCTGGCCGGGTATGGCTCCAGTGCCACTTTCTGCTCTCGTAAATTGGATACTCACTTTGGAATGACAAGTGAGTATCCAATCGCAGTCTCGTTAACATCAGGCTACCTAGATAGGCAACAACTCGTGATCTGCACGAACATTGTTGATACTGAAGGGCAGATTTGGTACAGCATGGCGACATAATCTTGCTGAATTCCGACTGAATACAAACTCTGACCTAAAAACAACAGCACTGGAAGGAGCATAATATGAAATGAATATGAATAATTTTAGATATTAAGCGAAAGTCAATTAAAAAGTACTTTTAGCTTTAATTATGATCATGATTTCTGGTTATGTTTGCCCAGCAGAGAAGACCTTGCTTACCTATGAATTGATTAACGTGGACCCCGAATTAAACAAGTTGAAAAACTTATTGGGGTGTTACCATTTAGTGGTCAATTGTACGGAATATGTATTGTCCATGTACTAATCCATGTTTTCTTCTCCTTTTTTGTGGGTTAAAAAAGTGACTACCGCTGATTTCTCCGCTGGCCGGGTGCCACTTTCTGCTCTAGTAAATTGGATACTCACTTTGGAATGAGAAGTGAGTATCCAATCACAGTCTCGTTAACATCAGGCTACCTAGATAGGCAACAACTTGTGATCTGCACGGACATTGTTGATACTGAAGGGCAGATTTGGTACAGCATGGCGACATAATCTTGCTGAATTCCGACTGGATACAAACTCTGACCTAAAAACAACAGCACTGGAAGGAGCATAATATGACATGAAGTGAATATGAATAATGATTAGCATCAATGATTAGAAGTGTTTCTAAAGCAGGGGTCCCCAAACTACGGCCAGCAGGAAGTCCCAAGTTAAAATATTTTAATTTAAATTTTATTTTTGTATTTTAATTTTTTTTTAAATCTGTCCTTTCTAATCTATTTTATACTGCTTGTTACTCTCGGTGTCTCCCAGGCAAATCATATTGTTTAAAAATGCATTTTCCCATTGATAATGTGACATCATTGCGATCAAAAAAAAAAATAATAATAATAATATATATATATATATATATATATATATATATATATATATATATATATATATACTCAAGGTTACTGTGGTTTAGAGTGGAATATAAGTTAGGTCAAAAAAAAAACACTGAGACTATTTCATCCCTACAAGCCTGTTTTGCAGGTTTCCCTGCTTTTCAGGGGATTTTATTATATATTTTATTATTGAAACCCCCTGTTTCGTAGGTTTCCCTGCTAATCAGAGGATTTTATTATATATGCAGCTATTTTCTACCACTTTTCCCTTTCGATATATATATATATATATATATATATATATATATATATATATATATATATATATATATATATATATATATATACACATATACATCCATCCATTGTCTTTTTTTATAATAACATAGGCTCCAGCACCCGCCGCGTCCTCGAAAGGGATAAGCGGTAGAAAATAGATGCTTGTATAATAAAATCCTCTGATGAGCAGGGAAATCCTGCGAAACGGGATTTTATAATACGTTATATAATAAAATCCCCTGAAAAGCAGGGAAACCAGAAAAACAGGCTTGTAGGGATGAAATAGGCTCAGTGGTTTTTTTTTACCGAACGTATATTCCGCTCTAAACCATAGTAACCTTGACTATATGTATATATATATATATATATATATATATATATATATATATATATATATATATATATATATATATATACACACACATATACATTCATCCATCCATTTTCTACCGCTTATTCCCTTTTTGGGGTCGCTGGCGCCTATCTCAGCTACAATCGGGCGGAAGGCGGGGTACACCCTGTGGCTACTTGTCCAGGGTGAATCCCGCCTTCCGCCCGATTGTAGCTGAGATAGGCGCCAGCGCCCCCCACGACCCCAAAAAGGGTATAAGCGGTAGAAAATGGATGGATGGAGATATATATATATATATATATTTTTTTTTATACATATAGTCAAGGTTACTGTGGTTTAGAGTGGAATATACGTTAGGTAAAAAAAAAACACTGAGCCTATTTCATCCCTACAAGCCTGTTTTTCTGTTTTCCCTGCTTTTCAGGGGATTTTATTATATAACGTATTATAAAATCCCGTTTCGCAGGTTTCCCTGCTCATCAGAGGATTTTATTATACCAGCATCTATTTTCTACCGCTTATCCCCTTCGAGGTCGCGGCGGGTGCTGGAGCCTATGTTATTATGAAATCCCCTGAAGAGCAGGGAAACCTGCGAAACAGGCTTGTAGGGATGAAATAGCCCCTGTTTTATATCCTGACCTGATCTATATTTTACAGCCCGGCCTTCGTCTAACTTTTTTTAACCCAATGTGGCCCCCCAAGTCAAAAAGTTTGGGGACCCCTGATCCAAAGCAATTGCAAATATCTTGGCTATATGTGTATATAATCTCTCAGCCCCGCGTGAAGATGGATACCTTTAGTCCAATAGATGGTGCTTGATCGCCTGCTGTTTCTTTTTTTTTAAAAAGGTTAGCAAAGAAATCATTTTGTCGTTTTCTCGAAAAGCTTCAAAAAACATCCTGCTGCAAAAAAAAAAGTGATCACAAGTAAACACATTCAGTTCTGCATTGCAGTACAATCACATATTTTCCGTCACCCTTCAGCAAGTATGTCCTCTTCTTGAGGTTGGAACAAAACAAAAGGATATTTAAGCGCAAGCATACTTGCCAACCTCGAGACCTCCGATTTCGGGGGGCGGGGTTAGGGGCGTGGTTAAGAGGGGAGGAGTATATTTACAGCTGTCCATCCATCCATTTTCTACCGTTTATTCCCTTTGGGGTGGCGGGGTGCGCTGGTGCCTATCTCAGCTTCAATCGGGCGGAAGGCGGGGTACACCCTGGACAAGTCGCCACCTCATCGCAGTATGTGTAGACATCTTTATTTATAATTGAATCACTTGTTTTTTTTTCAACAAGTTTTTTGTTATTTTTATATCTTTTTTTTGTAAATAGTTCAAGAAAGACCACTACAAATGAGCAATATTTTTGCACTGTTATACAATTTAATACATCAGAAACTGATGACATAGTGCTGTATTTTACTTCTTTATCATTTTTTTTTTTCAACCAAAAATGCTTCGCTCTGGTTGGGAAACTTTATGGCTGAGAGTAAAATATTTCAAAATGTATTTCCGTGAGAGCTGTATCATTTTTTTTTAGACTGAATACAACTAAATGCGTGCATTCTTAAGTAAGACCAACATTTTAGAGTGTAATAAGTCTCTTATTCTTTTTAATAACATTGTTATTCTAAAGCTAACCAATAATAAATATAACACTTCTTACTATTAATGCGACATATTGAACATGGATGGTTGGATTAAAATGCATGAGAATGTTTTATAATTTGAACCTTATTTTTAACACTGTGATTACCTGCGGAATTATCCATTACTTATCGTGTTAAGCAATGTCAGCTAAGATTTATCTTAGAGCCAGATGCAGTCATCTGGCTCTAGAGCCATAGGTTCCCTACCCCTGGATTAGAGGGTACTTGAATTAAAAAAAATGTTCACAGGGTTGAGAACCACTGCTCTAAAAGCCCTAGCTTTTATTGTCACATATGCATGCACAGTAGATGGCAGTGTTGTCCTGTTTAAGAGTGTGACAACATTGCTGTTTACGGCAGACAAACTGCTTTATGGTAGACGGAAACGTGACTGCTGTTGTTGTGTGTTGTTTCCGCGCCGGGAGGACGTTAATGAGACTGTCTAACAATAAACCCACATAAGAAACCAAGAACTCAATTTTATCAACTGATTGCAATAATGTAAATTTGTTTGAACTATTAAACGAACCAAAAATATGACTTATTTTATCTTTGTGAAAACATTGGACACAGTGTGTTGTCAAGCTTATGAGATGCCATGCAAGTGTAAGCCACTGTGACACTTTAACCACTGCTCTAAAAGCCGTAGCTGTTATTGTCACATATGCATGCACAGTAGATGGCAGTATTGTCCTGTTTAAGAGTGTGACAACATTGCTGTTTACGGCAGACAAACTGCTTTATGGTAGACAAAAACTTGACTGCTGTTGTTGTGTGTTGTTGCCGCGCTGGGAGGACGTTAATGAGACTGTCTAACAATGAACCCACATAAGAAACCAAGAACTCAATTTTGTCAACTGATTGCAATCATGTAAATTTGTTTGAACTATTAAACGAACCAAAAATATGACTTATTTTATCTTTGTGAAAACATTGGACACAGTGTGTTGTCAAGCTTATGAGATGCGATGCAAGTCTAAGCCACTGTGACACTTTAACAACTGCTCTAAAAGCCGTAGATGTTATTGTCACATATGCATGCACAGTAGATGGCAGTATTGTCCTGTTTAAGAGTGTGACAACATTGCTGTTTACGGCAGACAAACTGCTTTATGGTAGACGGAAACGTGACTGCTGTTGTTGTGTGTTGTTTCCGCGCCGGGAGGACGTTAATGAGACTGTCTAACAATAAACCCACATTAGAAACCAAGAACTCAATTTTATCAACTGATTGCAATAATGTAAATTTGTTTGAACTATTAAACGAACCAAAAATATGACTTATTTTATCTTTGTGAAAACATTGGACACGGTGTGTTGTCAAGCTTATGAGATGCCATGCAAATGTAAGCCACTGTGACACTTTAACCACTGCTCTAAAAGCCGTAGATGTTATTGTCACATATGCATGCACAGTAGATGGCAGTATTGTCCTGTTTAAGAGTGTGACAACATTGCTGTTTACGGCAGACAAACTGCTTTATGGTAGACGAAAACTTGACTGCTGTTGTTGTGTGTTGTTTCCGCGCCGGGAGGACGTTAATGAGACTGTCTAACAATAAACCCACATAAGAAACCAAGAACTCAATTTTATCAACTGATTGCAATAATGTAAATTTGTTTGAACTATTAAACGAACCAAAAATATGACTTATTTTATCTTTGTGAAAACATTGGACACAGTGTGTTGTCAAGCTTATGAGATGCGATGCAAGTGTAAGCCACTGTGACACTTCAACCACTGCTCTAAAAGCCGTAGATGTTATTGTCACATATGCATGCACAGTAGATGGCAGTATTGTTCTGTTTAGGAGTGTGACAACATTGCTGTTTACGGCAGACAAACTGCTTTATGGTAGATGAAAACTTGACTGCTGTTGTTGTGTGTTGTTGCCGCGCTGGGAGGACGTTAATGAGACTGTCTAACAATAAACCCACATAAGAAACCAAGAACTCAATTTTATCAACTGATTGCAATAATGTAAATTTGTTTGAACTATTAAACGAACCAAAAATATGACTTATTTTATCTTTGTGAAAACATTGGACACAGTGTGTTGTCAAGCTTATGAGATGCGATGCAAGTGTAAGCCACTGTGACACTTCAACCACTGCTCTAAAAGCCGTAGATCTTATTGTCACATATGCATGCACAGTAGATGGCAGTATTGTTCTGTTTAGGAGTGTGACAACATTGCTGTTTACGGCAGACAAACTGCTTTATGGTAGATGAAAACTTGACTGCTGTTGTTGTGTGTTGTTGCCGCGCTGGGAGGACGTTAATGAGACTGTCTAACAATAAACCCACATAAGAAACCAAGAACTCAATTTTATCAACTGATTGCAATAATGTTAATTTGTTTGAACTATTAAACGAACCAAAAATATGACTTATTTTATCTTTGTGAAAACATTGGACACAATGTGTTGTCAAGCTTATGAGATGCGATGCAAGTGTAAGCCACTGTGACACTTCAACCACTGCTCTAAAAGCCGTAGATGTTATTGTCACATATGCATGCACAGTAGATGGCAGTATTGTCCTGTTTAGGAGTGTGACAACATTGCTGTTTACGGCAGACAAACTGCTTTATGGTAGACGAAAACTTGACTGCTGTTGTTGTGTGTTGTTTCCGCGCTGGGAGGACGTTAATGAGACTGCCTAACAATAAACCCACATAAGAAACCAAGAACTCAATTTTATCAACTGATTGCAATAATGTAAATGTTGTTTGAACTATTAAACGAACCAAAAATATGACTTATTTTATCTTTGTGAAAACATTGGACACAGTGTGTTGTCAAGCTTATGAGATGCCATGCAAGTGTAAGCCACTGTGACACTTTAACCACTGCTCTAAAAGCCGTAGATGTTATTGTCACATATGCATGCACAGTAGATGGCAGTATTGTTCTGTTTAGGAGTGTGACAACATTGCTGTTTACGGCAGACAAACTGCTTTATGGTAGATGAAAACTTGACTGCTGTTGTTGTGTGTTGTTTCCGCGCCGGGAGGACGTTAATGAGACTGTCTAACAATAAACCCACATAAGAAACCAAGAACTCAATTTTATCAACTGATTGCAATAATGTAAATTTGTTTGAACTATTAAACAAACCAAAAATATTACTTATTTTATCTTTGTGAAAACATTGGACACTGTGTGTTGTCAAGCTTATGAAATGCGATGCAAGTGTAAGCCACTGTGACACTTTAACCACTGCTCTAAAAGCCGTAGATGTTATTGTCACATATCCATGCACAGTAGATGGCAGTATTGTCCTGTTTAAGAGTGTGACAACATTGCTGTTTACGGCAGACAAACTGCTTTATGGTAGACGAAAACGTGACTGCTGTTGTTGTGTGTTGTTGCCACGCCGGGAGGACGTTAATGAGACTGCCTAACAATAAACCCACATAAGAAACCCAAGAACTCAATTTTATCAACTGATTGCAATAATGTAAATTTGTTTGAACTATTAAACGAACCAAAAATATGACTTATTTTATCTTTGTGAAAACATTGGACGCAGTGTGTTGTCAAGCTTATGAGATGCGATGCAAGTGTAAGCCACTGTGACACTTTAACCACTGCTCTAAAAGCCGTAGATGTTATTGTCACATATGCATGCACAGTAGATGGCAGTATTGTCCTGTTTAAGAGTGTGACAACATTGCTGTTTACGGCAGACAAACTGCTTTATGGTAGACGAAAACTTGACTGCTGTTGTTGTGTGTTGTTGCCACGCTGGGAGGACGTTAATGAGACTGTCTAACAATAAACCCACATAAGAAACCAAGAACTCAATTTTATCAACTGATTGCAATAATGTAAATTTGTTTGAACTATTAAATGAACCAAAAATATGACTTATTTTATCTTTGTGAAAACATTGGACACAGTGTGTTGTCAAGCTTATGAGATGCCATGCAAGTGTAAGCCACTGTGACACTTTAACCACTGCTCTAAAAGCCGTAGATGTTATTGTCACATATGCATGCACAGTAGATGGCAGTATTGTCCTGTTTAAGAGTGTGACAACATTGCTGTTTACGGCAGACAAACTGCTTTATGGTAGACGAAAACTTGACTGCTGTTGTTGTGTGTTGTTGCCACGCTAATGAGACTGCCTAACATGAATGTGAGTGTGAATGTTGTCTGTCTATCTGTGTTGGCCCTGCGATGAGGTGGCGAATTGATTGGGGTGTAAATTGCCTTCCGCCGATTGTAGCCGAGATGGGCGCTGGCGGCTCCTGCGACCCCAGGGGAAGTAAGCGGTGGGAAATGGATGGACGGAAGAAACCAAGAACTCGCCCTCGATCATTCTACAGTTATAACGTCATTGGGCAGGCACTCTGTTTATATTGTGGGAAAGCGGACGTGAAAACAGCCCCATCTGAATTTCGGGAGATTTTCGGTAGCAAGTATGAGCGCAAGGTCGTGTTTATTTATTTATTTATTTTTGGCTTGAAAAAAAAGCAAAGTCAATCCCATTTTTCCTCCGCTTGCACATTATCGTCTTTACTGCTGCTTTAGTAAATACATCGCACTTCACCCCCCAAGGTTGTTTTATATACAGATATATATTTATATAGAAAAACAAATGTCAGTCAAAGTCCCCCCAAGATTGAAAATGCCTTTAAGAAAATAAGTGTTATTTTATTTCACATTTTTCACCCCCTTTTCAAAGTCAGTTGAAAGTTGACAATTTATAGAAATTGATCATAGCTTCTTTTTTTTGTCCTCTGAAGATATGACTAGTTTTAGGTGTTGGATTAAAGTAGATCCTGAACAATGCCAGTTGTGCTTTGCTGTGTGAAAGGACAGGCAGTCGATGGAGTCATGGCCACCTCTCCAGGAGGCTGCCGCTAAGAACATCCCAGGTTGATCAACAAGAAGTTCCAAAAATAACTCTGATTCGACTTATCAAATGTCTCTAATGTCAGGGAATTGTGTACAATATCCACTCGCCCGAGTGAACTCCGAATAAACCAAGAGATGAGGCTCGTCCGCCTTCACATGAACCAAAGTCTCCATCGGGCGTGCTTCTTGGACTCTGCTTTGGACTTGCGCTTGGGGGTGGAGGTGAAGGCCTCCTGGGGGTACGGCAGGGCGGCAAAGTGGGCGTCGTCCATCGGGCAGAGCCTCTTCATGAGCGGCTGCAGCTTGTCCTCCTGCTGTTTGAAGTCCAGCTCCACACTGCGGCAAAAAGAGACAAAACGAGAGCTAGTCAGCTACTTCGGTATCACGTAATCCCGTGACCAGGATCACCCCTTCCCCCCCCTGCACCGGTAGATATTGGTTTTAACATGGCTGTGCAGCACTTTGGAAACATTGTTGTTTAAATGTGCTATATAAATGAAGTGGATTGGATTGGATACACACATAGAAAAAATCAGAATTGATTGATTGATTGATTGAAACTTTTATTAGTAGATTGCAAAGTACAGTACATATTCCATTAGGGGTGTAACGGTACGTGTATTTGTATTGAACCGTTTCGGAACAAGGGTTTCGGTTCAGTACGGAGGTGTACCGAACGAGTTTCTAAGCTTTCTAAGCTTCTTCTGCCTCTGTCTCAGCACCCAGCATTGTCCCACCCACACAACCGTCTGATTGGTTACATATATAGCGGTAACAGCCAATCAGCAGTGCGTATTCATAGCGCAGGTAGTCAATGTTTCGGTGTTTAGCAGGTGAGCATAAGGCAGCTCCCCAAATGATAATAAACACCTCCCAGTCAACTACTACAAATATCACTATGAGCCCGTTGACCTTCTAGAAACTTAAACTGCAGCTCAGCTCGCTCGCAGTTCTGGCTTGAGGTGAAGGCTAATTAGCTTTTAGGGTAACGTTAGCTCGGGCTTCACGGTGGAAGAGGGGTTAGTGCGTCTGCCTCACAATACGAAGGTCCTGCAGTCCTGGGTTCAAATCCGGGCTCGGGATCTTTCTGTGTGGAGTTTGCATGTTCTCCCCGTGACTGCGTGGGTTCCCTCCAGGTACTCCGGCTTCCTCCCACTTCCAAAGACATGCACCTGGGGATAGGTTGATTGGCAACACTAAATTGGCCCTAGTGTGTGAATGTGAGTGTGAATGTTGTCTGTCTATCTGTGTTAGCCCTGCGATGAGGTGGCGACTTGTCCAGGGTGTACCCCGCCTTCCGCCTGATTGTAGCTGAGATAGGCGCCAGCGCCCCCCGCGACCCCGAAAGGGAATAAGCGGTAGAAAATGGATGGAAGGGCTTTAAAGACCGGCTTTAAAGACTTTCAAACGTCACCCTTTAGGTAGCTGTGAAAGGTTAAAAACAAAACACATTTTAAAATATTCTTTAATATATGTCAGGGGTCAGCAACCTTTTTGAAACCAAGAGCTACTTCTTGGGTACTGATTAATGCGAAGGGCTACCAGTTTGATACACACTTAAATAAATTGACAGAAATAGCCAATTTGCTCAATTAAATAATTTAAATAAATCTATATATATATATATATATAAAAAAAAATGGGTATTTCTGTCTGTCATTCCGTCTTCCATTTTTTTTCCTTTTACCGAAGGTTTTTTGTAGAGAATAAATGATGAAAAAAATACTTAATTGAACGATTTAAAAAAGGAGAAAACACGAAAAAAAATAAAAAAAAATTTTGAAACATAGTTTATCTTCAATTTCGACTCTTTAAAATTCAAAATCCAACTGAAAAAAATGAAGAGAAAAACTAGTTAATTTGAATCTTTCTGAAAAAATTAAAAAAATTATTTATGGAACATCATTAGTAATTTTTCCTGATTAAGATTAATTTTAGAATTTTGATGACATGTTTGAAATAGGTTAAAATCCAATCTGCACTTTGTTAGAATATATAACAAATTGGACCAAGCTATATTTCTAACAAAGACAAATCATTATTTCTTCTAGATTTTCCAGAACAAAAATTTTAAAAGGAATTCAAAAGACTTTGAAATAAGATTTAAATTTGATTCTGCAGATTTTCTAGATTTGCCGGAATATTTTTTTTTAAAATTTTATTCATAATAAGTTTGAAGAAGTCCATCCATCCATTTTCTACCGCTTATTCCCTTTCGGGGTCGCGGGGGGCGCTGGCGCCTATCTCAGCTACAATCGGGCGGAAGGCGGGGTACACCCTGGACAAGTCGCCCATTTCACAAATATTTTTCGTCGAAAAAACAGAAGCAAAAATGAAGAATTAAATTAAAATGTATTTATTATTCTTTATAATAATAATAAAAAAATACTTAAACATTGATTTAAATTGTCATTAAAGAAGAGGAAGGAATTTAAAAGGTAAAAAGGTATCTGCGTTTAAAAATCCTAGAATCATTATTAAGGTTGTATTTTTTTCTCTAAAATAGTCTTTCTGAAAGTTATAAGAAGCAAAGTTAAAAAAAATAAATGAATTTATTTAAACAAGTGAAGACCA
>NC_084618.1:6126335-6141335 GCF_033978795.1 Nerophis ophidion | reverse complement strand
TATTGAGTGTTGTTAAAAGAAAAGGTGATGTAACACAGTGGTGAACATGCCCTTTCCCAACTACTTTGGCACGCGTTGCAGCCATGAAATTCTAAGTTAATTATTATTTGCAAAAAAAATCAATTTCATGGCTTTGAACATCAAGTATCTCGTCGTTGTGGTGCATTCAATTGAATACGGGGTTTGTTTTGCGTTTTCCGCAGCAAAAAAAGGTTTGCAGAGTATTAATTGAATTAGAGGTGCTTTGCACACCAACAAAACTTACTTTCCAATTTAAGTCTTCTCTTCCCAGGGGAGTTGAGGGATTTATCCGGACCAGCCATCACGTTAATCCCACGTTTGCTTATATGTGACTGCGAGGTTTTTCTAAGTGAAAACTCAGACTACTACAGCTGCCAGTGTGGTAAATGTATGAGGACTTTAATCTCCTAAAGCTCCCTCTGACTAGAGATGGTGGGGCTGGGGGGTGCTGGGGGTGTAAAATGGCAGAATTTGGTTGGATAGAAGCTACTGCTGATTTAATACCAGCACTCATTTGTGTGAATGACATTTGTGGCGAGTGATGGATACATTTTACATTTGAACCGATTCAGTACTTAAGAATGGTAACCGCTACTCTACAGCAGTGTTCCCCAACCTTTTTTGCACCACGGACCAGTTTTTTTGTACAAACCCCGTTTCCATATAAGTTGGGAAATTGTGTTAGATTTAAATATAAACGGAATACAATGATTTGCAAATCCTTTTCAACCCAATTGAATGCACTACAAAGACAACATATTTGATGTTCAAACTCATAAAATGTATTTTTTTTTCTGCAAATAATAATTAACTTAGAATTTCATGGCTGCAACACGTGCCAAAGTAGTTGGGAAAGGGCATGTTCACCACTGTGTTACATCACCTTTTCTTTTAACAACACTCAATAAACGTTTGGGAACTGAGGAAACTGTATTTAGTGACAGTGGTTTTCTGAAGTGTTCCTGAGCCCATGTGGTGATATCCTTTAGAGAGTGATGTCGGTTTTTGAGGGATCGAAGGTCACGGTCATTCAATGGGCACTAATGCACCCCCATACCATCACAGATGCTGGCTTTTGAACTTTGTGTCGATAACAGTCTGGATGCTTCGCTTCCGCTTTGAACTAGATGACATGATGTTGAATATTTCCCCCCAAAAATTGAAATATGGACTCCGTTGTCGTATTTTAGGCTCCATAATGCGCCACACGTTTCAATGGGAGACAGGTCTGGACTACAGGCAGGGCAGTCTAGTACCCGTACTCTTTTACTATGAAGCCACGCTGTTGTAACACGTGGCTTGGCATTGTCTTGTTGAAATAAGCAGGGGCGTCCATGATAATGTTGCTTGAGTGGCAACATATGTTGCTCCAAAACCTGTATGGACCTTTTAGCATGAATAGTGCCTTCACAGATGTGTAAGTTACCCATGCCTTGGGCACTAATGCACCCCCATACCATCACAGATGCTGGCTTTTCAACTTTGCGCCTATAACAATCCGGATGGTTCTTTTCCTTGTTGTTCAGGAGGACACAGTTTCCAAAAACAATTGGAAATGTGGACTCGTCAGACCACCGAACACTTTTCCACTTCGCATCAGTCCATCTTTGATAATCTCGGGCCCAGAGAAGCCGACGGAGTTTCTGGATGTTGTTGATAAATGACTTTCGCTTTGCATAGTAGAGCTTTAACTTGCACTTACAGATGAAGCGACAAACTGTATTTAACCCTTTTGAAATTGTGATAATGTTCCCCTTTAAACTATTGCAGTGGCGTTCTGTACACAAAGTACACTTTGATTTGGTGTCGTTTTGATATGTCATCTTAGTGACATCATGCACAAAAGTGCACTAATAGCTTGTTTTAAACCTACTCAGTGGCCTAATGGTTAGAGTGTCCGCCCTGAGATCGGTAGGTCGTGAGTTCAAACCCCAGCCGACCCATTGGGACCCATTACCTCTCTGCTTGGCGCTCAGCATTAAGGGTTGGAATTGGGGGTTAAATCACCAAAAATTATTCCCCGGGCGTGGCCACCGCTGCTGCTCACTGCTCCCCTCACCTCCCAGGGGGGCGATCAAGGGTGATGGGTCGAATGCAGAGAATAATTTCGCCACATCTAGTGTGTGTGCGACAATCATTTCTTCTTTAACTTTTACTTTAACTTTAAAATGTCTCCCACAACCTTGCACTTTCGGTTTTGAAATGACATGGCTTAAAAATATTGAGATATTAATAAAAGGCCATATCGCCCGGACATAGTCTGGAATAGACTTTATCTTGTGTTTACGTTGAAGTGAAGTGGCAATTGTCCTTTGACAACACTTTGTGATCACTATAACTACTCATTTTTTTAATTCTTGATTTAGGCTCCTGACGGAACAAGTTTGAATGATGCGGACACGTTTGTTACTGTATATTTTCTAATATGCTTCGGCTTTGGAGACTTTATATGTGTAAGTCATCCATCCATCTTCTTCCGCTTATCCGAGGTCGGGTCGCGGGGGCAACAGCCTAAGCAGGGAAGCCCAGACTTCCCTCTCCCCAGCCACTTCGTCTAGCTCTTCCCGGGGGATCCCGAGGCGTTCCCAGGCCAGCCGGGAGACATAGTCTTCCCAACGTGTCCTGGGTCTTCCCCGTGGCCTCCTACCGGTTGTACGTGCCCTAAACACCTCCCTAGGGAGGCGTTCGGGTGGCATCCTGACCAGATGCCCGAACCACCTCATCTGGCTCCTCTCGATATGGAGGAGCAGCGGCTTTACTTTGAATTCCTCCCGGATGGCAGAGCTTCTCACCCTATCTCTAAGGGAGAGACTCATTTGGGCCGCTTGTACCCGTGATCTTATCCTTTCGGTCATGACCCAAAGCTCATGACCATAGGTGAGGATGGGAACGTAGATCGACCGGTAAATTGAGAGCTTTGCCTTCCGGCTCAGCTCCTTCTTCACCACAAAGGATCGGTACAACGTCCGCATTACTGAAGACGCCGCACCGATCCGCCTGTCGATCTCACGATCCACTCTTCCCTCACTCGTGAACAAGACTCCTAGGTACTTGAACTCCTCCACTTAGGGCAGGGTCTCCTCCCCAACCTAGAGATGGCATTCCACCCTTTTCCGGGCGAGAACCATGGACTCGGACTTGGAGGTGCTGATTCTCATTCCGGTCGCTTCACACTCGGCTGCAAACCGATCCAGTGAGAGCTGAAGATCCCGGTCAGATGAAGCCATCAGGACCACAAAAAGCAGAGACCTAATCCTGCGGTCACCAAACCGGAACCCCTCAACGCCTTGACTGCGCCTAGAAATTCTGTCCATAAAAGTTATGAACAGAATCGGTGACAAAGGACAGCCTTGGCGGAGTCCAACCCTCACTGGAAATGTGTCCGACTTACTGCCAGCAATGCGGACCAAGCTCTGACACTGATCATACAGGGATCGGACCGCCACAATAAGACAGTCCGGTACCCCATACTCTCTGAGCACTCCCCACAGGACTTCCCGAGGGACACGGTCGAAAACCTTCTCCAAGTCCACAAAGCACATGTAGACTGGTTGGGCAAACTCCCATGCACCCTCAGGAACCCTGCCGAGAGTACAGAGCTGGTCCACAGTTCCACGACCAGGACGAAAACCACACTGTTCCTCCTGAATCCGAGGCTCGACTATCCGGCGTAGCCTCCTCTCCAGTACACCTGAATAAACCCCGAAAAAATGTGTAAGTCATATGCAACTAAAATGTGGTGTTTTTTAACTGCAATATGGTTCAATTAAGAAAACATATTACCTATGTCTGGCTTATGTGCTATTGTGTGCTTAGCTGTTGTGTAGCTGCTAGCTCCTATTAGCTAATAGCCTATCATGTTTGTTAAATCGGGAGTACAGTAAGTATGCACGTTTGTCACATTTTTGCCACATGGTTGTATTTCTCAAGTCACCCAGAGCTGAAGCTTTGACTCTTTCCGTTAATGAGTGGCAATAAAAACGAGACGGGGTTCATCAAGTTTGTTTGATGCTCATCGATTTCGACGAAAACGGACGCAAATGACTCCGAGCACTTTGCATTTGCTCAGACTCAGGCCTTTGTATTTAAGTCCGGCAATTAGCAACAAATCACATGCCCTTAATTACCGTGTTAGAAAATCCATTCCAATTTGGGCCAAGTATTTGGAAGTTTGTGTCCTTGCACACATTTTTGAATGTGTTGACTTTGCTGGTAAGTTTACCCAAAGCTAATTATTGAAGCACCTAAACCAGAGGTCTCAAACACGCGGGCCAATAATATGAAAATTTAATGTTGGTGGCCCGCGAGTTTCATACGACTGGCGCTTTACAGCGTCATACTTGTATACCCTCGATTTTTCCGGGAGACCCCCAATATTCAGTGCCCCCTCCAGGGATAATCATTCTCCCGATTTTCACCCTAATAACAATATTAAAGGGGAACATTGTCACAATTTCAAAAGGGTTAAAACCAATAAAAATCAGTTCCCAGTGGCTTGTTTTATTTTTTGAAGTCTTTTTCAAAATTTTACCCGTCCCGGAATATCCCTAAAAATAAGCTTTAAAGTGTCTTATTTTCGCTATCTTCGAAGCCACCGTCCATTTCCCTGTGACGTCATACAGTGCTGCCAATGTAAACAAACATTGGCGAATAGCACAGCAAGATATAGCGACATTAGCTCGGATTCAGACTCAGATTTCAGCGGCTTTTGCGATTCAACAGATTACGCATGTATTGAAAGGAATGGTCGGAGTATGGAGGCAGTTAGCGAAAACGAAATTGATGAAGAAACTGAAGCTATTGAGCGAATAGCTATTGACGCTATTCGGCCATAGCACGGCCAAATAGCTGCCTTATTAGCATCGTCGGTAAAATGTGCGGACCAAACGATCCAGACTTTCGCATCTTGTGAGACTGGAGCAACTTAAATCCGTCGATTGGTAAGTGTTTGTTTCGCATGAAATGTGGGTATTTAGTTTCAAATGTACATACAGCTAGCCTAAATAGCATGTTAGCATCGATTAGCTGGCAGTCACGCCGCGACCAAATATGTTTGATTAGCACATAAGTCAACAACATCAACAAAACTCACCTTTGTGATTTCATTGACTTTATCGTTACAAATGTATCTGCAGGTTATCCATACATCTCTGTGCCATGTCTGCCTTAGTATCGCCGGTAAATAGCATGTTAGCATCGATTAGCGTAGCATGTTAGCATCGATTCTGCAGGTTATCCATACGTCTCTGTGCCATGTCTGTCTTAACATCGCCGGTAAAATGTGTAAACACTCTGGCACATTCAATGGGGGTCTGGCGGCAGATTTCTTGCCAGTGGTGCAACTTGAATCCCTCCCTGTTAGTGTTGTTACACCCTCCGACAACACAGCGACGAGGCATGATGTCTCCAAGGTTCCAAAAAATAGTCGAAAAAACGGAAAATAACAGAGCTGAGACCCGGTGTTTGTAATGTGTTTGACAAAATGAAAATGGCGGCTTTATTACCTAGGTTGACGTCACGTTCTGATGTCATCGCTCCAAGAGCGATAAACAGAAAAGCATTTAATTCGCCAAAATTCACCCATTTAGAGTTCGGGAATCGGTTGAAAAAATATATGGTCTTTTTTTTCTGCAACATCAAGGTATATATTGACGCTTGCATAGGTCTGGCGATAATGTTCCCCTTTAAGGGCACTACCTTTGGCGTCCTCTACAACGTGCCAGCCCAGCCACATGTTGTATTTGGCTTCAGTAGACGCAGTAAGAGACTGCAAGACCTACTGTAGTTGATTAACAGCCATGCAGGTCACACTGAGGGTGGCCGTATAAACAACTTTAACACTTTTACAAACATGCGCCACACTGTGAACCCGCACCAAACAAGAATGACAAACACATTTTGGGAGAACATCTTCACCGTAACACAACATAAACACAACAGAACAAATACCCAGAATCCAATGTTGCCTTAACTCTTCCGGGCTACAATAGGGGGTGGGGTGCAGGGGTGTATATTGTAGCCTGTAAAACTTAGGGCTGCATGGGATTCTGGGTATTTGTTCTGTTGCGTTTATTAGGGCTGCGAATCTTTGGATGTCCCACGATTCGATTCACTATCGGTTCTTGGGGTCACGATTCGATTCAAAAAAATGTTTTTAAATTCAACACCATTCTCGATTCAAAAACGATTTTTTTCCCGATTTAAAAGGATTCTCTATTCATTCAATACTTAGGATTTTAGCAGGACATACCCCAGTCTGCTGACATGCAAGCAGAGTAGTATATTTTTGTAAAAAGCTTTTATAATTGTAAAGAACAATGTTTTATCAACTGATTGCAATAATGTAAATTTGTTTTAACTATTAAGCGAACCAAAAATATGACTTATTTTATCTTTGTGAAAACATTGGACACAGTGTGTTGTCAAGCTTATGAGATGCCATGCAAGTGTAAGCCACTGTGATACTATTGTTCTTTATTTTAATTTTTATAAATGTCTAATGATAATGTCAATGAGGGATTTTTAATCACTGCTATGCTGAAATTATAACTAATATTGATTCTGTTGTTGATAATATTCATTTTTGTTTCATTACTTTTGTGTTTGTGTCTCCTCTCAATTGCTCTGTTTATTGCAGTTCTGAGTGTTGCTGGGTCAGGTTTGGTTTTGGAATTGGATTGCATTGTTATGGTATTGCTGTGTATTGTTTTGTTGGATTGATTAAAAAAAAAAAAAACTAATTTTTTTTAATTTTTTTTATTTTTTAAATTAGAATCTATTCTGAATCAC
Source organism: Nerophis ophidion (assembly GCF_033978795.1). Classification (NCBI taxonomy): domain Eukaryota; kingdom Metazoa; phylum Chordata; class Actinopteri; order Syngnathiformes; family Syngnathidae; genus Nerophis; species Nerophis ophidion. The sequence continues at coordinate 6,134,525 of NC_084618.1, read as the reverse complement.
ACAACGTGAGAATCGCGATTCGAATTCGAATCGATTTTTCTCCCACACCCCTAGTGTTTATGTTGTGTTACGGTGCGGATGTTTTCCCAAAATGTGTTTGTCATTCTCGTTTGGTGTGGGTTCACAGTGTGGCGCATATTTGTCACAGTGATAAAGTTGTTTATACGGCCACCCTCAGTGTGACCTGTATGGCTGTTGATCAAGTATGTCTTGCAGTCACTTCCGTGAGTCTGCAGAAATCTCCTACAACATGTGACCGGGCCGGCACACTTTTTGTTTGGTGTAGAAGTGGACGCTAAAGGCGGTGCCATCACGGCACGCCCTTAAAATTGTCGTCCGGGTAAAAATCGAGAGAACGATTACCCCGGGAGATTGTCGGGAGGGGCACTGATATACGGGTGCTGTTCATATTATTAGAATATCTTAAAAACGTAGATTTATTTCAGTAATTATATTCAGAACGTGAAACTTACATATTATATCAATTCATTACACACATAGTGATGTATTTGAAATGTTTATTTCTTTAAATTTTGATGATTAGTACTGACAATTACTGAAAATCCCAAATTCAGTATCTCAGAAAATTAGAATATTAGTTACGACTAGTACCAAAAAATATTTTTTTATAAATGTGGGCCAACTGAAAAGTATGAACATGGAAAGTTTCAGCATGTACGGCGATCAATACTTAGTTGCAGCTCCTTTTGCCTGAATTGCTGCAGCAATACGGTGTGGTACGGCCAGTCTGTTGCACTCCTCAGGTCTTATGAGAGCCCAGCTTGCTTTAATAGTGGCCTTCAGCTCTTCGGCATTGTTGGGTCTGGCATCTGGCATCTGGCATCTTCCGCTTCACAATACCTCATAGCTTTTCTATGGGGTTAAGGTCAGGTGAGTTTGCAGGCCAATCAAGAACAGGGATACCATGGTCCTTAAACCAGGTACTGGTAGATTTGGCACTGTGTGCAGGTGCCAAGTCATGTTGGAAAATGAAATCTTCCCCTCCATAAAATTGGTCGGCGGCAGGCAGCATAAAGTGTTCTAAAACTTCCTGTTAGACTGCTGCATTGACCCTAGACCTCAGGAAACCCAGTGGACCAACACCAGCCGATGACATGGCACCACCAGACCATTACCCATTGTGGAAATTTGACACTGGACTTCAGGCAACGTAGATTCTGTGCCTCTCCTGTCTTTCTCCAGACTCTGGAACCTTGATTTCAAAAGGAGATACAAAATTTAGTTCCATCTGAAAACATAACTTTGGACTACTCAGCAGCAGTCCAGTCCTTTTTGACGCTTTTGACGTTGTCTCTTATTCAAGAGTGGCTTTACACCAGGAATGCGACAGCTGAAGCCCATATCTTGCATACGTCGGTGCGTGGTGGTTCTTGAAGCATTGACTCCAGCTGCAGTCCCCTCTTTGTGGATCTCCCCCACATTTTTGAATCGGTTTTGTTTGACAATCCTCTTGCTTGTACACTTTTTTCTACCACATCTTTGTCTTGCCTTGGCCTCTCTATTAATGTGCTTGGACACAGAGCTCTGGGAACATCCAACCTCTTTGGCAATGACCTTTTGTGTCTTCTTTAAAGTATCAATGGTCATCTTTTGGACAGTTGTCAAGTCAGCAGTCTTCCCCATGATTGTGTGTCATACAGAATCAAAACGAGAGACCATTTAAAGGCTTTTCCAGGTGTTTGGAGTTAGTTATCTATTTAAGAGTGTGGCACCAGGTGTCTTCAATATCTGACCTTTTCACCATATTCTAATTTTCTGAGATGTTGGATTTAGGGTTTTCATTGGTTGTCAGCTATAATCATCTCCTTTTTGGCAAAAAACACTTGAAATGTATCAGTCTGTTTGGAATGAATGTATACATTCTACAAGTTTGACTTTCTAAATGGAATTAATGAAATAAATCAACTTTTTCATGATATTCTAATGTTCTAATGTTGCTAGGGCGGGAAAGCCATTCAAAGAAGGTGATTCATTAAAAAGTCTCACCTTAAAACTCATTTGTATACTCTAGCCTTTAAATAGACTCCCTTTTTAGACCAGTTGATCTGCCGTTTCTTTTCTTTTTCTTCTATGTCCCACTCTCCCTTGTGGAGGGGGTCCGGTCCGATCCGGTGGCCATGTACCGCTTGCCTGTGTATCGGCTGGGGACATCTCTGTGCTGCTGATCCGCCTCCGCTTGGGATGGTTTCCTGCTGGCTCCGCTGTGAACGGGACTCTCGCTGCTGTGTCGGATCCGCTTTGGACTGGACTCTCGCGACTGTGTTGGATCCATTGTGGATTGAACTTTCACAGTATCATGTTAGACCCGCTCGACATCCATTGCTTTCCTCCTCTCCAAGGTTCTCATAGTCATCATTGTCACCGACGTCCCACTGGGTGTGAGTTTTTCCTTGCCCTTATGTGGGCCTACCGAGGGTGTCGTGGTGGTTTGTGCAGCCCTTTGAGACACTAGTGATTTAGGGCTATATAAGTAAACATTGATTGATTGATTGATTGATTGATAAAAAGTGCATGTTAGATTTTTTAAAGAAATCTTTTCTCACCCAGTTTCTGCATCCAGTGGCCCTCCAGGTAAATTGAGTTTGAGACCCCTGACCTAAACACACAAAAAAGAAGCATCCGTGCAAAAATCCACGTCATCCTAACCCGTCGGAAGTCTCACGCGCACGATCCCGTCGCTAATACGGCTGGTTCGCCCGAGCAATCACCGAATCCAAAATTAATCGTGTTTATTCCGCCGCCGCCGTCTCAAACTGCTCGAGATCCTTCTTGCATACAAATGGTCCGAATGCGGACAACAGTTGCCAGAAGAGGAGTTTTTTTTATTTTTTTTATTGAATCTCATTCCTCATGCCTTCCAGGGAATTGTACTTTGGAGATGTCACTTAACATATGAATCCAATCTGGCTTGCATTTTCAGGCCCAACACAAAGCTCTTTTATTGGCTCTTTGATTGTTTTCTGATGCCTTCGGTGCGAGGATTGTTTGAACGTAACTTTTAACACGATCTGAACCCGAGTGGTGTTTTGTTATTGGACTTCTGTGCTCGTCACGGTTTGTCCATAACAAACACCATGTTCAAACATAAGGGTGTCCATATGTGCACTTGGCACCAGGACACCCTAGGCCGCGGTTCCATGATCGACTCTGTAGTTGTGTCATCGGATTTGCGGCCTCATGTTCTGGACACTCGGGTAAAGAGAGGGGCGGAGCTTTCTACCGATCACCACCTGGTGGTGAGTTGGCTGCGATGGTGGGGGAGGATGCCGGACAGACCTGGGAGGCCCAAACGCATTGTGAGGGTCTGCTGGGAACGTCTGGCAGAGTCTCCTGTCAGACAAAGTTTCAATTCCCACCTCCGGAAGAACTTTGAACATGTCACGAGGGAGGTGCTGGACATTGAGTCCGAGTGGACCATGTTCCGCACCTCTATTGTCGAGGCGGCAGATCGGAGCTGGACATTGAGTCCGAGTGGACCATGTTCCGCACCTCTATTGTCGAGGCGGCAGATCGGAGCTGGACATTGAGTCCGAGTGGACCATGTTCCGCACCTCTATTGTCGAGGCGGCAGATCGGAGCTGGACATTGAGTCCGAGTGGACCATGTTCCGCACCTCTATTGTCGAGGCGGCAGATCGGAGCTGGACATTGAGTCCGAGTGGACCATGTTCCGCACCTCTATTGTCGAGGCGGCAGATCGGAGCTGGACATTGAGTCCGAGTGGACCATGTTCCGCACCTCTATTGTCGAGGCGGCAGATCGGAGCTGGACATTGAGTCCGAGTGGACCATGTTCCGCACCTCTATTGTCGAGGCGGCAGATCGGAGCTGGACATTGAGTCCGAGTGGACCATGTTCCGCACCTCTATTGTCGAGGCGGCAGATCGGAGCTGGACATTGAGTCCGAGTGGACCATGTTCCGCACCTCTATTGTCGAGGCGGCAGATCGGAGCTGGACATTGAGTCCGAGTGGACCATGTTCCGCACCTCTATTGTCGAGGCGGCAGATCGGAGCTGGACATTGAGTCCGAGTGGACCATGTTCCGCACCTCTATTGTCGAGGCGGCAGATCGGAGCTGGACATTGAGTCCGAGTGGACCATGTTCCGCACCTCTATTGTCGAGGCGGCAGATCGGAGCTGGACATTGAGTCCGAGTGGACCATGTTCCGCACCTCTATTGTCGAGGCGGCAGATCGGAGCTGGACATTGAGTCCGAGTGGACCATGTTCCGCACCTCTATTGTCGAGGCGGCAGATCGGAGCTGGACATTGAGTCCGAGTGGACCATGTTCCGCACCTCTATTGTCGAGGCGGCAGATCGGAGCTGGACATTGAGTCCGAGTGGACCATGTTCCGCACCTCTATTGTCGAGGCGGCAGATCGGAGCTGGACATTGAGTCCGAGTGGACCATGTTCCGCACCTCTATTGTCGAGGCGGCAGATCGGAGCTGGACATTGAGTCCGAGTGGACCATGTTCCGCACCTCTATTGTCGAGGCGGCAGATCGGAGCTGGACATTGAGTCCGAGTGGACCATGTTCCGCACCTCTATTGTCGAGGCGGCAGATCGGAGCTGGACATTGAGTCCGAGTGGACCATGTTCCGCACCTCTATTGTCGAGGCGGCAGATCGGAGCTGGACATTGAGTCCGAGTGGACCATGTTCCGCACCTCTATTGTCGAGGCGGCAGATCGGAGCTGGACATTGAGTCCGAGTGGACCATGTTCCGCACCTCTATTGTCGAGGCGGCAGATCGGAGCTGGACATTGAGTCCGAGTGGACCATGTTCCGCACCTCTATTGTCGAGGCGGCAGATCGGAGCTGGACATTGAGTCCGAGTGGACCATGTTCCGCACCTCTATTGTCGAGGCGGCAGATCGGAGCTGGACATTGAGTCCGAGTGGACCATGTTCCGCACCTCTATTGTCGAGGCGGCAGATCGGAGCTGGACATTGAGTCCGAGTGGACCATGTTCCGCACCTCTATTGTCGAGGCGGCAGATCGGAGCTGGACATTGAGTCCGAGTGGACCATGTTCCGCACCTCTATTGTCGAGGCGGCAGATCGGAGCTGGACATTGAGTCCGAGTGGACCATGTTCCGCACCTCTATTGTCGAGGCGGCAGATCGGAGCTGGACATTGAGTCCGAGTGGACCATGTTCCGCACCTCTATTGTCGAGGCGGCAGATCGGAGCTGGACATTGAGTCCGAGTGGACCATGTTCCGCACCTCTATTGTCGAGGCGGCAGATCGGAGCTGGACATTGAGTCCGAGTGGACCATGTTCCGCACCTCTATTGTCGAGGCGGCAGATCGGAGCTGTGGCCGCAAGGTAGTTGGTGCCTGTCGGGGCGGCAATCCTAAAACCCCTTGGTGGACACCAGCGGTGAGGGATGCCGTCAAGCTGAAGAAGGAGTCCTATCGGGTCCTTTTTGGCTCATAGGACTCCGGAGGCAGTGGACAGGTACCGACGGGCCAAGCGGTGTGCAGCTTCAGCGGTCGCAGAGGCAAAAACTCGGACATGGGAGGAGTTCGGGGAAGCCATGGAAAACGACTTCCGGACGGCTTCGAAGCGATTCTGGACCACCGTCCGCCGCCTCAGGAAGGGGAAGCAGTGCCATGATTCGAACTTTTAACACGATATTGCCAAAAGTATTTGGTCACCAGCCTTGACTTTTTGATTGATTGATTGATTGATTGAAACTTGTATTAGTAGATTGCACAGTATTCCGTACAATTGACCACTAAATGGTAACACCCCAATACATTTTTTCCACGTTAATCAATTAACGGTAATTCACATATGAACTTCAAGTGCCATCCCATTCCTAACCCATAAGGTTCAATATGATCAATCAATCAATCAATCAATGTTTACTTATATAGCCCTAAATCACTAGTGTCTCAAAGGGCTGCACAAACCACCACGACATCCTCGGTAGGCCCACATAAGGGCAAGGAAAACTCACACCCAGTGGGACGTCGGTGACAATGATGACTATGAGAACCTTGGAGAGGAGGAAAGCAATGGATGTCGAGCGGGTCTAACATGATACTGTGAAAGTTCAATCCATAATGGATCCAACACATTCGCGAGAGTCCAGTCCAAAGCGGATCCAACACAGCAGCGAGAGTCCCGTTCACAGCGGAGCCAGCAGGAAACCATCCCAAGCGGAGGCGGATCAGCAGCGCAGAGATGTCCCCAGCCGATACACAGGCAAGCAGTACATGGCCACCGGATCGGACTGGACCCCCTCCACAAGGGAGAGTGGGACATAGAAGAAAAAGAAAAGAAACGGCAGATCAACTGGTCTAAAAAGGGAGTCTATTTAAAGGCTAGAGTATACAAATGAGTTTTAAGGTGAGACTTAAATGCTTCTACTGAGGTGGCATCTCGAACTGTTACCGGGAGGGCATTCCAGAGTACTGGAGCCCGAACGGAAAACGCTCTATAGCCCGCAGACTTTTTTTGGGCTTTGGGAATCACTAATCACTAATATGATGTCGGTCCACCTTTTGCAGCTATTACAGCTTCAACTCTTCCTGGAAGGCTGTCCAAAAAGTTGCGGAGTGTGATTATAGGAATTCTTCCAAGAACGTGAAACTCATGGGAATAATCACTGAATGGAGAACTGGGGGTGAGATTAAATAAGTTATCTTCTTCCCACTCCCTTTCAGGCAAAACTTGATAAATACAGTGGGGGAAAAAAGTATTTAGTCAGCCAGCGATTGTGCAAGTTCTCCCACTTAAAATGATGACAGAGTTCTGTAATGTTCATCATAGGTACACTTCAACTGTGAGAGACAGAATGTGGAAAAAGAAATGTAGGAATTTTAAAGAATTTCTTTGTAAATTATGGTGGAAAATAAGTATTCGGTCAACCATTCAAAGCCAAAAAGTTCTGTAGTTGATTTTTGTTATGTAAATTGTTCAAAGCTTTTCTGTCTGTAAAACACACACCGCAAAATGAGCTAATGTTACGCTAAAAGCTAATTAGCCTTGCAGGCTTAAATAGTTGTGTCATGATTGACAACAGGTGCGAGTGTCCGAACCCCAGCAGCAGGTGAAAATCATGCCACCCCCGGCAACCAAAACAAACACGGAACCAATGGAGTCAAAAACAAACAGAACATGATCACAAGACATGTTGGAAAAGGAAGGGGGCCGCTCCAAACTGTTCCCACAAGGTTGGGAGCATGGAATTGTCCAACTGTTTTGGTATCCTGGAGCATTCAAAGTTCCTTTCACTGGAATTAAGGGGCCAAGCCCAACTTCTGAAAAACAACCCCGAACCATAATTCCTCCTCCAGCAAATTTCACACTCTGCACAATGCAGTCCGCAATGTAGCATTCTCCTGGCAACCTTTAAACCCAGACTCCTCCATCAGATTGCCAGATGGAAAAGCGTGATTCATCACTCCAGAGAAGGCGTCCTCACTGCTCTAGAGTCCGGTAGCGACGTGTTTTACGTGCATCCGACGCTTTGCATAGGACTTGGTGATGGTGGCATCCTATGACAGTTCCACGCAGGAAATCACTGAGAGCGGCCCATTCTTTCACATATGTTTGTAGAAACAGTGTCTATGCCTAAGTGCTTGATTTTATACACCGGGCCAAGTGATTAGGACACCTGATTGTCATCATTTGAATAGTTGGCGTTGTGTTTTGGACCAGATCTTCTGCCGGTCACCCCCCAGGTTCGTTTAATAACACATAAGCTGGTTTTAAATGAATCCCAGACAGAGTAGCTTATTTTGACATCTATTCCAAAGCTTTGGGAGACCAAATATAAACAACACATTCGAATCGCATCACCGAAGTTGATCTGAATACATTACGGAAGCGCTGTCTTCTTCAGTATCTCTCCCGCCCCCACCCACCGGAACGAATACCCTTATTTGTTCTTCTTAGCCTGGGACAGGGAGTTATGGCTACTCCTTAAATTCCTAACGCTTCAAGGTTAACACACACAAGTACACTAGCGGACAACCAAGAAGAGACCAAATGGAAATACACTAGCTGTTTTAAAATATGAATATGGAGAAAAGAAATAACTCTTAAATATGGATATATGTAGATATCTATCTCCGTCAGTGGCCAAATATTTTTGTCAATATAGTGCAAGGGTAGGAAATCTGTGGCTCTTTTGATGACTGCATCTGGCTCTCAGATA